>NW_019735493.1:204490-204994 GCF_002891405.2 Cryptotermes secundus | reverse complement strand
TGTTTTCAAACCACCTTCTCCCAGTAACTTGAGCACATCTCCAGGTACATCATCATCTCCTGTAGCCTTTCCCTTCCTCATTTCCTTGATAGCTTTTTCCACCTCACTTTGTAAAATATATGGTCCTTTCTCGTCTGTATCTACTTCTTCTTCCGGTTCAACTTCTAAGGTTTCTGGCCGATTAGGTCGATCATATAGTTCTGAAATATAATTTTCCCAAATTTTCAGCACTTTCCTCTGATCTACTATTCTATTCCCCTGGGAGTCGTAGTACGCGGGTTCAAATACCCGGCGGAGGTCATCGAATTTTTAAGGGCGAGAAAATATAGGGAACAAGTCCTCCGGGAGGGACTTTAAACCGTGGGTCCCGTGTCGTAGCTCTACGGCACGTAAAAGAACCTCATATCTCCAAAGGAGGTCACTGAGCCAAATTAACGGACGTTTCCCGCCCAACAGCAGTCTCTAATACCTCTGGTAGATGGGGGAAGCATTATAGATACCTCT
>NW_019735493.1:196837-204483 GCF_002891405.2 Cryptotermes secundus | reverse complement strand
TAGTAGAGCCGGTCTCGCTGGCTGGGCGGTACTGATGGTAAGCACCAGTACCGGTAGGATATAGAGACTGGTAGAAATCATAGAGGGAAGCACAATGGACCAATACAGGTCTCAGTCCATGGGGAAACCCACCCTCTCCAATAACTAACTAACTAACTACTTTCTTACTCACTCAAGGAGCTGAGCCCTTCTGGAGCTTCTGGAGGCTTCTGGAGGAGCCGCCAATTCTGTACCTACTCAAGAATTTTCCAGCATTTTATGGAACCCGAAGGTTCATTACCGTCTTCACAAGAGCCCTCCACTGGTCACTATACTGAGCCAGGTCTATCCTATCTCTCTAAGATCCATTCTAATATTCTCCACCCACCTACGCCTTGGTCTTCCTTGTGGTCTTTTTCCTTCTGGCTTTCCCACCAATATCCTATATGCATTCCTCGCCTTCTCCATATGATACGGGGTTATGTATCTTTAGTCCATATTAGACTTGAGAGAAATCACAGGAAACCCCTCATTTAAGAACCAGGTATCGTTTTAAATTTACGGCGGCTAATGTTATTTCATTTTGCTACATTCAGCTATTGCTATATTCAGCTAGCGATGAATTGCATTTCTACAAAATCCTCGTTTTATCTTCAGACGTATTTCTACAAAAAGGATAAGTTTCAAAGCAGAGAATAAACTTCTTTGATGAATGACAAGAAAGCCACAATTGGGATCCCTTTTTACAGGGATATATACCATTGTCTGGAGCGAAATCAATCTTTAGACTACAAGAGAAAGTAGTTCTTTATCTACGGCAAAGATTGGTTTCTACAAGAGCTGATGTGAATGTAACATGTAACGATAGCAGGAAATGTATTCTCACTTTACGTCTGTTATACAGTTGCGTGATCTACATTTATTTCAGAATATTTATAAATACAATTTGTTCCTCAGACCGTTTTCACTTTCTGCCGTCACTTTGTCGTAAGATGCTTAAGACACATTAGTAAGTACGGAGTTTAGTTCGGGGCACGCAGGAGCATAGTTGGTTGAGGAACTATGCTACAAGCCGGAAGGTCGCGGGTTCAAGCCCCGATGAAGTCACTGGAATTTTCAATTGACCTAATCCTTCCAGCCGCAATATGGCCCTGGGGTCGACTCAGCCTATAACAGAAATGAGTACCACGAATCTTCCTTGGGGTAAAGGGTGGCTGGCACGTAAGGCTGACAACCTCACTGCCGTGAGCCAATTGTCTAGAAAATGTGGGAGCCTCGACGTGTCACAGCCCTATGGGCCTCCACGGCCTGTTACAGGGATATACGTGGTTCGAACGTATTTACCGTTTCAACAAATGAAAATGAAAGCCTGAGAGGAAACATATTCGCAAAACAAGCATTTTAAAACAAAATATGTGTATTCTCTCGAGCACAGTATTTCACGTTAATATACAAAATGCAAAACGTTTATTGGCCCCATTAAAGGGGAAACGCGGGACAAACTGCAAAAATTTACTCCGTAGTCCGTCGTACTAAGGTTATCTTGTAGGTGCCTTATAAAGCAAAAAATATGGGATAGGGATCCTGAAGGATAACGACAGGACTGCAGAACTTGCGCTGACCACGTGTCTCCTTCTATCCGCAAAAGTTGGCACTAACTTCGCCGACAAGCGGCGGTGGCTCGGTCGTTATAGTTCGCTTGCGGGTTAAAGGCCACGGAGTTTGTAAGTTCCTTCGAAAATGTCTCATCAATTGTCAAATTAGGCAAAAATTACAATGTACCGACTAGGTGTGCGTAGCAGTAACACTCTAGAATTGTATTTAGTAGGTGCTTCGTTCGAATCTATGCTGGTATACCGGCAATCCTAAGTACTTCTGCTCTTTCCTCACTCCTTCGAAGGCAAATGTCGAGTTAGTATCTATATTCGGTCACCATCGCTTCCTTCCTGATCTTTTCTAATTCTTTATTCACCTGTCATCCTGCCAGTAGACATTAAATAGTCTGAGATACTTACTTACTTACTCACTCATGGAGCTGCGCCCTTCTTGAGGAGCCGCAAATTCCGCAGCTACTCAAGAACTTCCCGCCATTTTATGGAACCCGAAGGTTAATTATGGTGTTCACAAGAGCTCTCCACTGGTCCCTACCCTGAGCCAGATCAATCCAATCAATACCATCCCATCCTCTCTCTCTCTCTAAGATCATTTTAATATTGTTCAGCCATCTACGCCTTGGTTCTTCCCAGCGGTGAGATACTCACAGCGTCATTAAATAAACAACACATACACTGAATGGATCATGAATACGGATTATCGTACATGTGGGCTAAAGCCATGAGAACAGATGACGCAGGAAAGTACAAAGCCGGCTTGCAAGACGACACAAGAGTTGTGACGTGGAGCGACAGCACGTATTTGCAGACAATCAAGCACGTCAATACGGGGCATACATCCCGTCATGTCCGGATGACAGAGATAGAGATGTCTAAAAAACTTTGGATTTCTGCTCAGGATTGACATGGCCATCTCACGAGAAAGTTTGATCCTCTTTGCTTGTTTTGTCCTCTCCATACTTTGCCCACGTCATACTCCCTGTTTGGATTACCTAAATATCCTGTGCGGAGTCTAATCATGGTGTTCCTCGTGATATAATTTCCTCTGTCCCCCTTTCTCTTCATCTCACTCAGGTGGAAGGGTAATTCCTTCAGACACAGACACTTACTCATGGAGCTGCGCCCTTCTTGACGAACCGCCAATTCTGCAGCTACCCAAGAATTCCCCAGCATTTTAATGGAACCCGACGGTTCATCACCGTGTTCACAAGAGCCCTCCACTGGTCACTATCCTGAGCCAGGTCTATCCAATCCATACCATCCCATCCTATCTCTCTAAGATCCATTCTAATATTCTCCACCCACCTACGCCTTCGTCTTCCCTGTGGTCTCTTTCCTTCTGGCTTTCCCACCAATATCCTATACGCATTCCTCGTCTCCCCCATTTGTTAAAAATAAATTTAAATTATAAGAACATTTTTTTTTCCTTTAGTGTAATATATTTAATCAATAAATATATAAAATTTATCTTCAAAATTTTTCATTGCCTATTTCTGTCGATTTTCAACCCATTACCATATTTCCATATGACTTCTGACAGCGCGAATTGGGGATCACAGTGGCCGCGCTGTCTAAGGCATGAACCGTCTTCGCCCGCTTCAACACTGGGGTAGTGGGTTCGAATCCCAATGGAGACATGTATGTCTGTGTGCTTTCATGCTGTGTTTCTGTTGTTCTGTGTGTAGGTAGCGGCTTTGCGACGGGCTCATCCCCCACCCAAGGAGTCCTACGAGCTGTGTATGATTAAGAAACTGAAACGCGGCCAAGGTCCAAAGGGCTGTAGAACCGTAGTGCGAATTGAAATAATGGAATCACTTCACGGGATTAACTATCCACATTAAACGGGACCTAGTTTTATTTTAATGTTCAGATTCTAGCATCTCCATTACAGAGACCAATCAGTTAATACTGTTTAAGAAAACAATTGCTACGAATACTGAGAATCTTTCGAAACCCCACAAATACACTCCGTGGGCAAATGTTAATGCAGGCAATATATGTAACAGTCGCTGTTCTTTAAAAGATGAAGCGATTGAATACAAGAAATTGTGCCAACAACTTGCTGTTTACATTCGGGGCAGCTGTTATCCCATTTAATTAAACAGACTGTAGGGTGTTGTTTACGGACGATTATTCTAAGGGTGATAGGCTACTTCATCATGACTGACGTTGATTGATTGGCTCATTAATAATCTTGGAATACGTGAAGCCATCGTGCCGGAAAGAGCTTCGTAATTGAAAATCGAAACAAAGAAATTAAAAACAAAAATCAGTTGCTTTTACTTTTATCTCGTTTGCATTTCTGTTTTAATTAGAGAAACCAGTCAGAAGAGGGTCAGTAAACATCATGAGTGTCGTGGGGGGGGAGTAAAGTTGGCAGAACTGAAAAATTAAAAACATGTAATTAAGTCAAAGCTTTCTGACGATAGTGTGATATGATGCTTCAAATTATTATGTTGAACATATCTATCTTTCCCGGAAATTTGGTCTATTTCTATCTTCTGGTGAACAGGTTACGAAAAGAAACCAACACGGTTGGGCCCCTCGGTAGAGTTACCCTGAAGTTTGAGAATAACTGTAACGAGGGGCCCAACACAGTAGGTTTCCTCTCGTGTCCGGTTCACAAGATGACAGAAATAGAACATTTTTCCGAAACTCGATGGTTTTACAAAACCGGAAATACGGATATTGTTAAAAAATAGTTTTAAATATTTCATAATATATTTCTAATTTTCAGACAAACTGAGATCGACAAATAATGGCAAAGATATCATCTTTGCTAGGATATTTAAAGAATAAACTTTGTTGTCCTGAGAAACACCATTTACAATCGACACAAACACTGAACATATTGCGGCATGGAGACACGTTGCTAGGCAGCGACCGCGAAATAAACAAATATACAAGAGCCGTTATTAATCCGTATTCCGTATTGAGGGGGTGGGTTTCCCCATGCACTTAGACCGGTTATTGGTCCATTGTGCGTCCCTCTTTAATCTCTACTGTCTCCATACCCTACCGGTACTGGTGCCTACTATCAGCCCCTTTCTGCCAGCGAGGTTCCAACCTCCTACTGGCAGTGGTACCTGACACTTCCCCCATGTACCGGAGGAATTGGAAACTACTTGAGCGGGAAACTTGCCTAATTTAGCTCAGAGGTCTCCTAGAGACATGAGGTTCTTTTACGTGCCGTAAATCTACGACACGGGACCCACGGCTTAAAGTCCCTCCCAGAGGACTTGTTCCCTGAATTTTTCCGCCCCTAAAAATTCCACGACCTCCGCCGGGTTTGAACCCGCGTACCTTGAGTCATGAGGTGGGAATGTTACCCCTAGACTACGGAGGCCGCTGAGCCGTTATTAAGTAACGGCTTTGCAAACAAGTATGTTCCAACGGCAACAATTGGATACAATAATGAGAAGCTGTGATTTCTACGCGGTCCGTGCTGAGGTATTATAGGCAGGACAGTTAGTGAGAGTCAGCTGCTACCCCGTGTGGAGGCGGGGTCGAATACCTCCACCGTGACCCTGCGAGTCGTAGGAGGCGACGAAAAGGGAAGTCTCAAATGTGAGACAGTAAAATATGGTCGCAAGTCCCAAGGGACTAGGACCCGAGAAACAATGCGCTGGCAAGGACCAGCATATGCAAAAGACAGACCCGTCCTCTCGTGAGAGAGGGCGCCCCACAGAAACAAGACGGTAACAGTCGAGGAGCAATAAATATCTGGTCACGAGCCCCAGGAGGGTGCTCGATACCAAGACTTACTGACTGACTGACCCTCAGTCGCAATGTGCCTTGGACTTGGACTTGGGAGTCAGATGAGTTGAGTCAGTCAGTCAGTAAAGAATTGGTTGGAGAACTGATAGGGTTTAGTCATGAGCTGTGGCTGCTGGAAACTGGTAGCTCAGGCCGGGGACAGTTCGGGATCCCAAAGGACGAGTAACGTCCGCCGTTGGGAGCTGCTGCCAAGGAACGGCTAGGAAAGACTTATGACTTTAAGCGTGCTGTAGTTAGAGTGATATTTTGAATGTGAAACTCAGTGAGACTGTCGTAGCTATTTGTAGTTATGTTCTGTTAGTGTTCAATAAATTCGATTACTAATCCAAACCCCGTCTACAGTCACTCATACACGTGATAATACCATAATGACGCAATTTCACCTTAGTATATGATTTTCCGTCAAACATAATATGTACGATTGCATTAACTCCAAACTACTTCTTTATCACGTGACATGTTTCGCCCTATTTGGCCAGCATTCTGCTACGTACTTACAAATGAACGCACAGCTGTTCCATTAGGCACGAGTGCAGTAATTTACCATATAATTTTGTTGCTAAAAATGTTGTATTTGTTTCTTGTTTCTCAGATAAGTACTACATGTTGATCACATTAAAATTATATCGATTTAAATGTTCTCTCAATAAAATCCAAATATAATACAAGTTAATACGTTAAAAAGCAATAATTTGCATCTTCTGAGTTACAAATAATTCTGGAACTTTCTGGAGATTTCTCATTGGGACTCAATTCTGCGAAAACAAAAAGAAAAGAATAAAAACACCAAGAAATTCATTTGGACAATAAAGCATCTCTTTTCATCAATTCTTTTAGCACTTTTCTTACTGCTGAAAAACAGATATGAGAAATATATAAATCAATACGTTACTTAATCCATATCTATGAATGCTCATCCAGGTAAGTTCCTCTGGTATTAATCAAGTATCGCCTACAAAATCGGCGAAGAAACATTTCGTTATTCAGTGGAAGCGAAATACTATAATAAAATGCAGATATTCAAAACCAGTTCTTTTCTTTTTACTTGCAATCGACTCCCACTCTGATTAAAATGGTTAATATCACAAAAGCAGCAAACATCTCTACATTTTCTGCGTAGCACTGACACTAAACTGGACATGCAGGGATAAAGGAGATAAAGTAAAAAAAAAATAATTATGGTCCATAAACTAAGTCCTTAAAAGATTTTAGTGGGAGGTGCTTCATAAAGTCATTGCCGGACATTTTTATCAGCAACCTACAACGAAATGTCGTTAGGTTCGGGCCGATCATGGTTAGTAGACTTAATTCACCGTGGACGGAAGGGCAGGTTGTTGTCTGTTAGCGAGAAAATCATTTTAAGTGCTCATTAAAATTACGTTTCTCGGTGCATGCAGAGGAATTCACGCCTTTACGACAGCGCCCACGTCGTGATGTCTGGAAGCGAATGAATCTGTTCTTATCTTCTCGCGTCTAGCTTCTTCTGTCGCCCAGGGTAGCTTATAAACTTGACATATTCTTCGGCTGGACATAACAGCAATCGAACATGCGACATTAGAGACCACATCCACATAAACCAGCGCTCTCTTGTTATGTCTCGGTTCGCTTCTTCCTAACTTGGATTTACCTCCACTTATACCCAGAGCAGGACCGCCTCTGTGGTCTAGTGGTCAGAGTTCCTGGCTACAGATCCAGAGGTCCGGGTTCGATTCCCGGGGCTACAAGATTTTGTGAGAAGTAGTGGGTCTGGAACGTGGTCCACTCAGGCTCGTGAGGACAATTCATGAGCTATTTCAAGAAGACAGATAGCGGCTTCGGTCTCGAAATCCGAGATTAACGGCCGTGGGAATTTGTTGCTCTCACCACGTGACATCCTCTATCCGCTAAAGTTGGCACTAACTTCGCCGACAAACGGCGGTCGCTCTGTCGGAATAGTTCGCTTGCGGACTAAAATCACAGTTCTCTCAGAAAATCTGGTAGTGCAGGGGAATCGAATATGGGACTTCTGGATCTGTAGTTGGGAACTCTGACAATTAATCACAGAGGAGGTCTTCTACTGTACCAAATACCGCGTTGTTAACTCCGTAGAATATTCTGACGATGATGACATTCGTCAGAATTTTTTCATAATAAAGTTGAGATTCAGTGTCTGTTCTACGCCGCTTAATTCACTGCTTTCTGAGTCTATCAGATAGAATATCATGGCAACTTCCGCAACGCACCAACTGCATAGAACATTAATTTACATAAAAAATGGAAGAATGAAAACTTGTAACG
>NW_019735493.1:195758-196380 GCF_002891405.2 Cryptotermes secundus | reverse complement strand
CTGGACATAAGGATGAATATATATATATATATATACATATACATATATATATGGATGTGACTGAGACGCAGTGTGAGCGCTAGAACAAAAGAAATTAAATTTTATGTCAAGAGAGTTAGATCGGTTAAGTGTCATCTCATATTGAACGGACGAAAGACCCCCTTCGTGAGTCATGTACAACATCTGCATATTTCTCGGTAAGACGATTCGATACAGAAATGATCGAAGTCAATGCCTTCACAACATTTATTAGAGCATGTCCTTCGTTGAAAAGTGGGCGATTAAGCTCTAAGATGAAATGTACCGCCCACAGAGCATTATTTATGTCTGCAATGTCGTATGCTTGCCTTGGGATTTGCGGCAAATACACATGTTTCGAAAGTGCATGGTGGGCCTTTGGTAAGGCACTGGTGTATCATTTAGAAGTTACGTGGTTCAAAGACATGACTATTTTTGTGAAAAAAAGAATGTAAGAAATTTGTGCGTGTAGGAAGCAAGTGGTAATATATGAGGAAGGTGAAGGTAACAAATTTGTATAGATCTGGTGGTACGTGGGTAAGACATTGGCGAAATATTGGGAAGGCGCGGGGTTCGAGACCAGGGTGTCTTTTGTCAATAGATA
>NW_019735493.1:191994-195609 GCF_002891405.2 Cryptotermes secundus | reverse complement strand
ACAAATGGAGTTAATAAGATTTTTCTGTAATTATAACAACAGATGTAACATATGAGGAAGATTAAAGAAATTGGTGGTGAGAAGTTCCGAGGTTCGGAACCCACGAAAGTTTTATAAAAAACAAATGGAGTTAATAAGATTTTTCTGTAATTATAACCGAAGATGTAGCTTAAGAGGAAGATAAAAGAAAACAAATTTCTGTGGTGCTGGTGGTCTAAGGATAAGACATCACCTTAGTGTTCAGAAGGTCCCTGGTTCAAAACCAGGATTTTTGTAAAAAAATGAAAAGAAGAAAACCAACATCAGTGCAAGAAGTTGAAGAGATAAGAGGGGAGGGAGGAGGGAGGGTAGATTTTTTGCTTTTTGCGGCCGCTCATTAAGACAATCGCCTAAGCGGGTTTAGTAAAATCCACATGGGATTAAAGACAAAAATTCGGCCCATTTAACTCAGAATTACTGGGCGTGTGGACTTCTGTCTATCGTCCGGTAATGTAAAAATTGGATTATACAACGTTTCGGAAACTGTATTTGTTTCTGTTCTCAGGTGGGGGGGGGGAGACATCTCCATTCGGTCGCTTAGAAAGAGCTAACCTCGATCACTGGACACTATACCGGACGATGGACAAAGACCAGAAAGCCAGCAGTTCCGAGTGTTGTACACTATCGTCAGAAACCTTTAGAACCTACACATATTTTATTTCCAGCAAGGAACTCTAGTATTTTCTCGAGAGTTCTCGGAGATTCATTCTTTATAAAAACATGGGAAAAAAGCTATGAATAACGGCATATTCTAGGAGGCAGACTGCTTCCAGAAAGGTGCTTCTTCATCCGTCTAATCGCTACTGCATTTTAGTGATGAAACTCTCACGCGTGACTAGACAGCAAGGGGGAAGCAGTTCCTCAGTGCAACTCAAGAGAGCAGCACCATCAAGCTCTACAAATGATGCCAAGTTCCAGAACATACGCATATCAAGTCTCAGGAGCCCCAAATGTTGTCTTGATTGGTACCCAGGGTCTGGAGTAGCGAGGAACTACTGACAGGGGATATTACATAGGCTCTACAGTCTTACAAAGCTTAGGAGCATACATGTGACTGCCAACAAATGCTGACACATTAATCCGTTACTTATCGCTGCATACGAGTGTGGGAGCTTCACGCCCCGGCCGCTTTATACCCGGTTCTCATTGCGTAGGAGCCTTTGTGGGCTCCAGAGTCGGTTTGGAAGCTGTGGGGAAGAGGAAAATCACTTGCTCCTTCCGCGTATCGAGCTCCGGCCGTCAAGGCCATAGCCCGAAGCTACATCGGATGAACTAAAGACCTGAGAGAAAGGAACAAGGAAACTTAAACTCCGTGGCCTGTAGTCCGCAAGAGACCTACACCGCCGAGAGACCGCCGCTTGTCGGCGAAGTTAGTGCCAACTTTAGAGGATAGAGGATATCACGTGGTCAGCGCAACGGATCCCCACGGCGGTTAATTTCGGTTTTCTAGACCGGAGCAGCTATTTCCTTGAAATAGAGCCTCAATTATTTTCACCAGGCTGAGCGGACCCCGTTCCAGACCCACTACTTCTCAGAAAACCAGGTAGCGCCGGGAATCGAACCCTGGACCTCTGGATCTGTAGGAAGGAACTCTGTCCACTAGACCATAGAGGCGGTCAGAAACAAGAAAAATAAGTCATAAATGCAGAATGCAAGGTAAAAAGAAAAGACAGAAAAGTAAAAAGAACAAATAAGAAAAAAAAAACGCTACGAAGGCGCATGGCGGAGTTGAGGTTTTGCTCTATAAATTTTCAACATCGGCATTAGATAGACATGAATGGTCCTGAGAGAAGATCTGGGTGCTACGGAGAGGAGAAATATCTGTTGTCTAAACCGGAAAACAAACCCAGATTCCTCGGTCATTCAGTGGGTTCCCTAGTGGCTAGACAGATATATGGCAGCTCCTATTGAAAATAAATTTTTATCTAAATGAAAAGGAATATAGGAAAAAATGATGATAAAACGTAGTAGAAATAAAGAAAATGAACAAGAAAGAGATAGAATTAAGGTAAAAAAGAAATTAGAGGGTGGAGGGCAGAAGCGAACATTCGAAAGGTGACGTCAAGCGCCTCTTCCCCCGGATGTTTCTACAGTGTTGCCGTACCTCAGTCACGCAACAGAAGGAGAGAGACTTGTGGCACTGTTGCCGTGTCACTGCGCAGAAAATGATTATGAACCCAGCACTCTCAGGTTTTATCGACGACAGTCAGGAAGCAATTTCTCAGCTCCACCCGCGCATTATGTGAGATTCCATTACAAGGTCCTGATTATCTTCTACCCCAACGCCGCAAACTTAATAGAATGTGATAACAAACGGTGATTATTAGGCTCGCTGACTCGCAATTTAATGGGGGCACAGCAAATACTCCTATAAGCGTTAATAGACGATACTTCATCATGTGTAACGGAAACCTGACATATCGTCACATGAAGCACAAACTATTATGATCTCACAGTGAATACACCTGTACACTCCGCTTCATTTTAAATATTTCTACGTCCCTTAAACTTCGTTTACATAGATAATTAATTCCTCATGCTTTTCTTTCCTTCCATCAGCTGCTTTATCTTTTCTTTCTTAATTTTCATTCCAGATTTCTTTCGGTTTCCTTAGTTTCTGTTCTTTTTTTCTTTATTCCGTAGGGGGCATGAGATAGTGTACTTGGTCGAGGAACTATGCTACAAGCCAGAAGGTCGCAGGTTCGAATCCCATTGAGGTCATTGGATTTTTCAATTGACCTAATCCTTCCAGCCGCACTATGGCCATGAGGTAGACTGAACATCTAACAGAAAAGAGTACGAGGAATCTTCGTGGGGGTAAAGGGCGGCCGGGGCGTAAAGCTGACATCACCTCTATCGCTGAGCCATTTTCTAGAAAATGTGGGAGCCTCGACGTCTCACAACCCTATTGGCCTCCACGGCCTGTTGCAGGGATAGCTTTGTCTTCTTCATTACATTCCTTATTCAAAAAAAAAAAACGGCCGGTCATGGTAGCCGCGCGGTCTAAGGAATAAACTGTCTTCCCTCTCTCGGAGACTGGGATCGTGTGTTCGAATTCCACTGAAGGCATGGATCTTTGGTGTGTGTATGATTCTGTCCTGTGTTTAGGTTGCGGCCTTGCGACGGGCTGATCACTCGTACTAGGAGGCTTATCGTCCGTAAAAAAAAAATTACGGAACTGAATAAGAGGCCAGGGCCCTGAATGGGCTGGAAGAGCCACTGAAAAGAAAACTGTTTTGGGTTACATGGGTCCATATAATAGTTACGTCGCTGATTTAATGACAATTAAAGTGATATACTATTGTGGTTAAAAATACTTCCTACAGGAAGTGTCAAATGCATCAAATGGTAAGGGGAAATTGGAGCATCTCAATGAATTCCCTCCAGAGAAGCTGTATTCATTAAAAATTACTTTTCGAAAAAGTGGGGAAAGAAAAGAAACTCATATTCCCCGTTGGCCATCGCCTGGGATCGAACTGGTCCCCTTATTTGGAGAGAGAATGCACGTCCACTGACTCTCTCTATAGTTTACTGTTCCCAGGGAAAGAGGCTTCAGTAGCCATTCATAAGAGGATG
>NW_019735493.1:183171-190990 GCF_002891405.2 Cryptotermes secundus | reverse complement strand
TCTGTGTTTGTGTACAGGTAGAGGCCTTGCGACGAGCTGATCACCCGCCCAAGGAGTCCTACCGAACGTGTAAGATCTAGAAAAACCGAAGTGAAGGGAGAAATTCATGGAGGTAGGCCTAGGCCCACTGGGGCTGTAGTGCCAAGGAAAAAAATTTATTCCTAGGCTTTAATTACTTAAGCACCAGGGTTCATACAGAAACATCAGCCATACATAAATTGGGGTAATTTTGGTGTTGGGACCCAGTATGGGGGGTGGTAATGAAAAACAGCTGAACTCCAAATTAAACCTGTGACCCGTTTAAGGGAGTGGGCCATTCATTACATAGAGGCTAAAGGGGGTGGGTATCTCTGCACCTCCCTCAAACAGAAAAGACATTTATGGAAGCTAATAAAGAGCGCAACCCCAATTATAATACAGAACAGAGACCAGCCCTGTTTTCACACAGTTATCACCACACCCAACTCCGCCATCTGAAAGCCATTTGCTTACATCTGTACAGTCTACGCTGCAATGCAGCGTCTCGACTCCACACAGCAATGGTGTCCAGACTTTACATGATGGCGCTTCCCGTAGCGACTGGCTACGGGCTTGACGACCGAGGAGTTAGAGTTCGAGTACCGGTAGGGTCACGAATTTTCTCTTCTCCATGCTGTTCAGACCGGCTCCGGGGGGCACCAAGCCTCCTGTCAAATGGGTACCGTGGGCTCTTTCCCAGGGGTTAAAGCGGCCGGGGTGTGAAGCTGACCACTCACCACAAACTAGTGCCGAGTTCAAGAAAATATGAATCTATACATCCACTCCCCCAGAAGCCTTCATGGCGTAGTGCTTAGTGAAACAAAGGGACAAATTTACCTTTTCACCGTGCCCCTTCTTAACTTTGTGTGCGTATAAAAAAATATATTTTTCATTTCCTCCCTTTTTAAAATAAGTAAATTTCAACTGAATTTGTAATTTTGCCTCCGGTAAGCGTGAAGAATAGGTTTTCTTTTGGGGGGGGGTGCCCAAGCAAGAGCCAGAATATTATGCTATGAAATGGTGAAGATAATTTTGTCACGGCATCCTAACATCTGACCAGTCTTAATACAATATTCAGTCAGGCATTATATCGAATATGGAGGGCTCGCAATCGATTCTCTTGACCTCAGCTGTAGACTAGTATATTAACATGGTAAACACTGTACGTTTACACGCACTAGGGAACACAGGGCTTCTATATTTACCATGACTTGCTACCACTACTGCTATTACTGGTAATACTTCAATTATTAACACAACATTTATTATGATGTTCAAGGAACTTAAAATTCGCAGAGTAGTAGGTTGAGTTCAGCTGGGTCCACTCGGCACGGCGGCCACTGATTGGCCTATTGTACGTTCCCCGGGTGATTGTAGTAGAATGAAGATTGGAAGGGGAACCTGAAGTACTCGGAAAAAACCTGCCCCAGGGCCACTTTGTCTACCACAAATCCCACTTGATCAGACCGGGCTCGAACCCGGGAAGCCAGCGACTAACCGCTTGAACTATGGCGCGGCCTTCCAGAAACTTAGCTTGAGTCGGTATAGAGACGAGCTATGGGCTGGAAGACCGGAGTTCGATTCCTGGCAAGGGCATGAGATTTCCTTTCCTCTTCACAGCGTCCAGACAGGCTCTGGGGACTACCNAAAAAACAAAAAAAAAACATGCGTCGAGCAAGTCCGTCGGCACCATTTTCCTACAGTATGCGCTCGCTTCGTGTCTATGTGTCACATTTTGATAGTTCTCGCAATATTTCAAACATTTTCACCAGTATTAAATGTATATATATATTCCAATTTTGAAATAAGTTCTATTGCGGGCAAAATGCTACCAAACAGCATCGCATACTACAGAGAAATCTTTCGTTAAAGGAAGAGTAAGTCAATTCAGCAAATTTTACCATTTTTATTTTAAGAAATTGCCACAACCACGTCAAACGTTCAGCAACCACCACCTTGATCAGTCAGCAGGCATCGATATCAAGGCAAGACCCTCCATCAGCAAAAAGATTACGACTCGCTGCAAGCTCAGATGATGGCTGGCATTTTTAGCAATAAAAAAATCCATAGGTTTAGTCCGAAAGCGAACTATATCGACCGAGCCACCGCCGCCTGTCGGCGAAGTTAGTAACAACTTTTGCGGATAGAGGGTGTCGCGTGGTCAGCGCAACGAATCCCCACGGCCGTTAATCTTGGATTTCTAGACCGGAGCCGCTATTTCCTTGAAATAGCTTCACAATTATCCTCATGAGGCTGAGTGGACACCGTTCTAGACCTACTACTTCTAAAAAAATTCGGTAGCGCAGGGAATCGAACTCGGACCTCTGGATCTGTAGCCAGGAACTCTGACTACTAGACCACGTAGGCGGTACTTTTTTTTAACAATAAAGCATTTTTCATTAAGGTATGTACATTTTTTAGATGTAATGCTATTGCACACTTAATAGACTTCAGTATAGTGTAAACAAAAATTTTATATGCACCGGGAAACCAAAAAATTCGTCTGACTCGCTTTATTGCGTTGATCTGGAACCGAACCCGCAATAACTCCGACATATTCCTGTAAACTTATATTTATGTCTCCAACAATATAATGGAAGTAGTTTCTGATTACATTAATAAGTGGGCGGCAGTAGAAAATTGTAAAGAGAGACAGAGAGACAGACCAACAAAAAGAAAGAAGCTTTCACATATATATTTTATTTATTGCTAATGGGGTGGGACTAAGTCCCTTGTACTGCGGCCACTTCTGGCCTATTGTACCAGCCCCAGATGATAGGTGAGGGTGATTCTGGAGCGATTGATGGAATGAAGATTGGCAGGGGAAACCGAAGTACTCGGAAAAAAATTTGTCCACCACAAATACCATTTGACCAGACCCGGGATCGAACCCGGGCCGCCGCGGTGGGAAGCCAGCGACTAACCGCTTGAGCCATTGCGCGGCCAGCTTTTACATATTCATGATTGTTTCGAAATGAGGGGAAATGAGAGTGAGTAATGTTTGCGGTGCAACAGTTGATAACTTAAGGAAAGCACATTTTGATAAGGACCTTCCGTGTCCAACAGTGACCTCTGCGAAGTAATGAAGTTAATCTAAACTTCAGACTGTCGATATTATATAATGAGACAGCAATTTTCACAATAATGAGGCACGGTTTGCAGTCGGAAGCTTCAACAATGCAGTGTTTGACTGCGCCTTTAATTAAAAAGCATCAACCAGATTCTGCGGTAAACAAAACCGGTATAGGATACCGCGATTTAATTTATGTGAAAGAAGCGAGTCTCTTTGTTTTTCATAGGTCAACCCGTATAAACAAAGTCTATTTTTATGTCATAGCTTTGAGCGACCAGAGTTAATATTGACAAACTTCTGTTCCCCCGTAACGTAATAACATTTTAACCTAATGTAAAGCCATGAAGGCATATTGCGGAGTGGAGTTATAGCTTCGTCAGTCTTCATCTCGATACTAGATGAAAGTGAGTGGTCAGGTTCAAACTCTGGCCGCTTTATCCCTCCCCAGGGAAAGTCCTCCCACCCGGAACCCATCGGATAGGAGGCCGGGTGAGCCCCAGTGTCGGTCTGGACGATGTGAAGAGAAAAATCTCTTGCCCCTGCAAGGAATTGAATCAGAGCCGTCCAGCCAGTAGCCTGTCACTATACCGGCTGAGCTATCCCGATTCCAACGTTTTATCCTTCGGTTTGTATTGTGGCGTATTTGCTCTATGCAAGAACTGTTGAGTCACAGAGGCCTCGGGGCACGCGCGCAAAGGGAGAGCTGCGGATTGTATCTGCGCGTTGCCAGGCGACAACTCTATGAACGCTCGTATAGTGCAACAGGAAGTGCGAGTGACGTCACATATCCCAACTAATCCCGTCACTACGCAACGATCGATAGAGAGAGTGTCACGTAACTTCGAACAGGGCCACGCATTCCCCGCATCCCCGCAACCCACCCTTGTCTGAAATTTGTCTTCTGCGCATTGAAGGTTACTCTTGGCGCTCTTGGCTTTGTTCGAAGTTACGTGACACTTGCTTATAAACACCCATCCCCGTTAGGCTGTGACGTCACGCAACAGTGGAGTCCGTGCAGCGACCGTTGCTAGGCAATCGGTCGATAAACACATCCAACAATATAGGCTGTTTTCTGTGTGGTCTGCAAGAGGCTTATGTAAGTTGACCCCATCCTCTCGTCAGAGAGGATGTTACATAAGGACGATTACCGCAAGAGTTAAGTGAAAAACAAACTTCTGATCGTGGACCTGAAGGGGCCTGACGCCATGACGAACTGATTGGCGGTAAACCGCCAGTCGTAAAGTAACTCTGACTCTTGAGGCAGTTCAGTTGAAATACAGCCGCCGCCGAAGAGTGCAGCTCCGAAGAGAGCAGAATCCAGCTCACAACCGACAAATGGAACAGAAGACTTCACCGAGACTAGCGGTGCAAGAAATAGCTATACCAGTGTTGTAAGAAACGTCTCACGACGTTATAAGTGAATGATAATTGTACTGTGAAGTGTGGAAGTGTAAAAGCGAAGCACAATAAATATTCGCTAGATCCCAGACTGGCGTGAAGTTATTTGTCGCGTTACACAGCCAACACGTGACAGTATTCTCGCTTGTGTTTTATTGCATTTCTTACAACTTCCAAGACAGGAGATTAACCGACCGAGCTCATTCGTATAGGGATACCGATGTAGACATGCATTGGAGAGGTAATCGGTTCGAATCTCGGCCGGTACGTCCGCCATCCTGAGATTTTGTGTGATTTTCCTCAATTACTCCAGGTAAATATCGAAATCGTTCCTGTTAGACCATAACCGCTTCCTTTCAAGTTGGTAGGACTTCCTTGCCGGGGGATCAGCCCGCAGCAAGGCCACCGCCTACACAGGACAATATAAATACAGAATAAACGCAAACATCTATGCCTCAAGAGGGATTCGAACCCACGATCCCAGTGTTCGAGCGAGCGAAGACAGTTCATGCCTCAGGCCGCGCGGACATTGTGATGAGTATGAACATTGTTTACTCAGAAAAAATTGATTAAGGAGGAAATTAGGAGGAGATTGAATTCCGGTAATGANATACAATGTTTGAGAAGACTGCATAATCAAGAGCTTCATAACTCCTACTTTTCGCCGAATATAATTAGAATGAACAATTCTAAGAGGATTAGATAGGCAGGGCATGTAACACGAATGGGTAGAAGAATGCTTACAGGGTTTTGGTTGGACAGCCAGAAGGAGAGAGACCACTGAGAAAACGAAGACGCAGGTGAGGGATAACATTAAACTGGATCTAACAGAAATAGGATGGGGTAATATGGATTAATCTAGCCCAGGATAAGGATAAGCGTGCGGGCTGTTGTCAGCACGGTAACGAACCTCCGGTTGCTGTAAAATTGTGGTTAATTCTTGAGTATTTGAGCGACTGGTGACTTCTTAAGAAGCAATCAGCTCCAAGAATTAGGTACTTAAAGGTAAAAGAGCTTAAAACAGATTCTTACCCTTACCATTAATTAACGTACGTTATTTTCTAATCACCAGATGTCCATGCGGGCGACCAGATGATGCAACCGTTCTAGCGAGAGGCTGATAACAGTCATGGCGAGAGTTTAATCGTCAACAGCCTCTGACCGTAAATTTAGACTGTAATTTAATTTCAACTTTTCTGAGTTTTATAATAGTGAAATTGAAATTGCACCAGCAAAGAAGAACTATACAAAATTACGTTTTAACTCCATCACACTTGAAGAGACAATATGGTTTGGTAATCGGCGTTATATATACATAAAATAGCATTTTTGCAGGTATATCTAGTATAGGTGGAGAAAAACATAGTCGGAAACAAACAAAGAAGTAAACGAGGGGGTACAAAAATGTCAAAGGGCATGGAGAAAACTTTCTAGAAATCTCCGGATATTTTCCTTAGAGGCTAGTGTCCGACCCTCTTATTGCGAAGCAGAAATGAAATCAAAACGACTCGGCCAGACAATGAAACAAGGGACAATAAGGAAATGAACTGCACTAGAGTTCAAACATGCAGCGGCGTTCGCAGATACAATGAGGGAGCCGTTCAGAACGTGCCCGTGAGAAAACTGACACAGACTTGCTTTTAGCAGATAGGAAGATGGAAGTAGTTGGCGTTAGAATGTCGTACTGTGATAACATCCATGGTATTGTACTTCATGTGACAGGTACTAAAAGCATTCACCAAAGGAAGCAAGTATTTTAACCATTCTAAAGGATTATATACAGTGTTCGTATAAGAGGAAGATGTGTTTGTGTTTGAATATGTGTGATCATTTGACATATTCGTAGAACACAAGAAAACAGGAATAATCCGGACGACCTACTTATAGAAGACGTAGAGATAATGATCTAGTGATAATTAAGTGTCAAAAATGATAAATGCGAGGCAAAGCAGCAAAAGATCGAGGGAAAGTAGTTGTATTGTGTAGAGCTTAACAAACAATAGGCCTACACGACGTTTCATAATGACAAGATGTATGAAGGTTAATGTTTGTCTGTGTTGCGATATAATGTCAATAGAGCTTGATGTCCTCACAGCGGTACCGTTTTATGGGTTATAACTCCGTATATTTCAGAGAGAGCTCGACGTTTCGGACGAACATTTTATCTTCCTTTCATCCCCTGCTACTGATGGTTTCTTGCTTGGTTCACTCTTCAAACCTCGAAGATGGAGGCGATATGTTTCTCCGAAACAACGGATTCTCCCCGAAATACAAGGCGTTATAACCCGTACGACAACATTCTTCAACATTAAATAGTGCAACATTATAAATACCCAGATATGAAGGGAGCTTCTTTGATCATAAATGTTATCACACTCCTGGTTTTCTCAGGCACGCGCGGGGCGAAGTTGGTTGAGGCACTATGCTACAAGTCGGGAGGTCACGCGTTCGATTCCCTATGAGGTCACTGGATTTTTCATTTGACCTTCCAGCAGCAATATGGCGCTGGGGTCGACTCAGCCTCTAACAGAAATGAGTAACAGGAATTTTCCTGGGGAGTAAAGTGCGGCCGGCAAGTAAGGCTGACAACCTTACCGCCATCTATGAGCCGATTGTCTAGAAAATGTGGGAACCTCGACGTCTCACAACTCTATAGGCTTCCACGGCCTATTTTAGGAATAGCTTTACCTCCTTCCTTTTACTGGTTAATAATAGGCAAAGCCATAAAATCCATCAGAGAGATGTAATTAAAATAAATGTTGTTAAGACGAGCGCCTTACAGTTACTGGGGAACGTGAATTATGAAGTTCATATGTAGGAACATGTACGAATTTTGATCGCCTCTGTGGTCTAGTGATCAGCGTTCATGGCTACAGGTACACAGGTCCGGGTTCGATTCCCGGCGTTACCAGACTTTTCTTCTGAGAAGTAGTGGGTCTGGAAAGGGGTCCACTCAGCCACGTGAGGATAATTGAGGAGTTATTTGAAGANTTTAGGAATAGCTTTACCTCCTTCCTTTTACTGGTTAATAATAGGCAAAGCCATAAAATAAATCAGAGAAATGTAATTAAAATAAATGTTGTTAAGACGAGCGCCTTACAGTTACTGGGGAACGTGAATTATGAAGTTCATATGTAGGAACATGTACGAATTTTGATCGCCTCTGTGGTCTAGTGATCAGCGTTCATGGCTACAGATACACAGGTCCGGGTTCGATTCCCGGCGCTACCAGATTTTTCTTCTGAGAAGTAGTGGGTCTGGAAAGGGGTCCACTCAGCCTCGTGAGAATAATTGAGGAGGTATTTAAAGAAAATAGCGGCTCCGGTCTAG
>NW_019735493.1:169288-183114 GCF_002891405.2 Cryptotermes secundus | reverse complement strand
GACCACGCGACACGCTCTATCCGCAAAAGTTGGCACTAACTTCGCCGACAGGTGGCGGTCGCTCGGTCGGTATAGTTCACTTGCGGAATAAAGTCACTGAGTTTTTTTATATGTAGGAATTTTAATTTTGATGCTGAAATTGGATTAATGGTAAATTGCAATATACTCCAACAGATCAACTCTTACAGGTGACCATTATGGATGAAAGTCAAAATGTTTAAAGTATGTGAAAAAAATGCGTATAATATGAAGAAAGGCAGTTGAGATGCAACAAATTTTAAAGGATAAGTCAGCAGGAGATATCACTGGGTGACTGTACAGAGACTCTAGAAAGAGTGTTACGCTGCAAAATGAAGCAATTTTATGATGAATAATAAAAGGTTAAAAGCCGTTGTGTTATACACAGTGTTCTGAGCGGAACAAGCGCGTCAACTATCCTTTAAATATTTACAGTAGTGCAGGTAAAGACTACCTGAAACATGTCAGACATAACCTAAAATATTAACAGCATAGCCATGTTTAAAATTCTTAACAAGAAAAACTGCTTCATACAAAATTTGTAGACACGTTAATGAACTACGCCTACATAACCTTATAGCTTCAGCGGTTAGCTTGGCTTTTGTTACCAAAAGAAAAATGAAAGGGGAATTAATTTTGAAAATGGTTATTTGACGACGTTTTCAGAGTCGAAATGATAGAACGATTGATGAACTGGAAGCGGTAGAGAAAGATACGATAATGACGTAATCGATTTACTATCCGGGAATTTGCGTGGAAGGCCTGAGAAAGGCCGCGAAAACCTCAGCAAGGATAACTGAGTCCTTCGTCGAAATTCGAACCGAAGACCTCTCAAATACAATTCAAGAACGTTACCTGTAAATCGACATGTTCGGTGATACCTTGTTTATACTTTACGTCCTACAAAAAATGCTTTAACAAAAGCTACGTAATTTTGGGATATTTATTATTCAGAGTTAACGTAACTCCTACGTCAGAGAAGTTTGTACTACCGACATATCCGTATTATAGATGCTAGAGAATTAAAGATTTCGAAGAAAAAGTATTCAACAATGGTTTATACACAAAAAGTTCATCATTAAAGGGACAGACACACACATAGAGGAACTACATAAACTGAACAGTAAGCCTACGTGTGCACGTACATTCGACCTATGCGCACTAACCTCAAAATACGTCACGTATCACTTGTTAAGATGGCTGATGTTCACAGGTCTGAATTCCGTTCACTGCGCATGCGTGTGCGTGAGCGAGTGGGCTTCCGTTTTTATCACAGTTAATCGACCTCAACAAGGTCTATAATCCTCCTTTATATCAGCTTTGCTTGCTTTCCACGAGCATGAACGCAGTTAAGCTTAGCTAACAAGCCTTCTGAAGGACAGATCAGGTTAACGATCCTCCACTAGATCATTATCGTCGCCGTGATGATAGTGATTAAATGCTATAAAATTGGGGCGTTGCTACGACTATGAAGATTAAGTAGTCTCAAATGGGATATGATCAGGATTCTGAATGATGCGGAGAGAAGACACAGGGAAGAATCGATCATTACACTAGTTCAGAGGAGCGGGAAAATCGCGGCGAGATGGAGCTGCGATGCAATTAGTTGAGCTGAAACGGGCGAATTGACGTAGTGTGTAGGGCAGAAGGCATGGTGCGATTGGCCCTGGCGTTTGGAGTTTTAGACAATGAGAAAAGTTATAAAATAACAGCATTGGAATACGGTTTAGTGCAACAAACAATCACTATATTTCATTCACTGCTGTGTGTAGTTATTTAATACAGCGGAAACCGAAAACAGTTTACAAACATTTTTAAACAAATTTTAATTGGTTATGACGAATCGATAATATATTGTCCCGTGTATTAATGACTAAGGACCGCCTCTGTGGTATAGTGGTCTAAGTTCCTGGCTACAGATCCAGAGGTCCGGGTTCTATTCCCCGAGCTACCAGATTTTCTGACAAGTAGTGGGTCTGGAACGGGGTCCACTCAGCCTCGTGAGGATAATTGAGGAGCTATTTGAAGGAAACAGCGGCTCTGGTCTAGAAAACCGAAATTAACGGCAGTGGGAATCCGTTGCGCTGACCACGCGACACCCTCTATCCACTAAAGTTAGCACTAATTTCGCTGAGAAGAGGCGGGCGCTCGGTCGGTATAGTTCGCTTGCGGAGTGAAACTACGGAGTCTGTTTTCGTTCTTTTTTATTAGTGACTAAGACGAAGGTCTGATTCGCTATCGATTTATTGGATAACCAGTCGTAACTACAAAGATTTATAACTCTCCAAATTATCACTGGAACAATAACACATAAACTAAAGTTCTCAATATTTCAATTCTAAGCTTAGTTTGTAGCCTCTGGAACTCTGCTGTTGGATTCTGTCAGTCCGTTATCTTCACTGCTCTTATAATCTTCTCTCGTACCGTGTAGATGTCACAAATGCAATGCACTCCGCACTACATTCTCAATTACCTTCAATTGGCCTCTCAACTCAACTGCTGAACTGCTGCTCTCAAAGTGACACTGCGAGTGACGGTCAGTCAGTCAGCCTTGGGGTCGAGGCCAATTTTGGGCACATGACCAGATATTTATTACTGTTTGACAGTTACGGTCTTCTTATTGTGGGGCGCCCTCTCTAACGAGAGGGTGGGAACCCGAAGGTTCATTACCGTCTTCTCAAGAGCCCTCCACTGCTCCCTATCCTGAGCCACATCAATCCAAACCATACCATTCCATCCTATCTCAATAAGATCCATTTTAATATTGTTCACCCGCCCATGTCTTGGTCTTTCCAGTGGTCTCTTTCCTTCTGGCTTTCCCACTAATATTCTATATACATTCCTCTTCTCCTCCATTCGTGCTATATGTCCTGCTCATCTCATCCTCCTTGACTTGATCATTCTAACGATACTTGGAGAAGAGTACAAGTTATGAAGCTCCTCATTATGCAGTTTTCTCACTTCGGTCCAAATATTCTCAACACCCTGTTCTCAGACATCCTCAGCCTATGTTCCTGCCTTAATGTCAGAGACCAGGTTTCACACCCATAGAGAACCACAGGCAAAATTATAGTTTTTTATATTCTAAATTCCTGTGCATCTTACGGAAAACAAAGTCCTGTGTAAGTACGTCTGGACTTCCCACCGACGTGAATTCCGGATGTACGTTGAGAATATAATAAGGTTACTATATCGTGATGACGTAACCATATACGTCAGTAACAGACGATGACGAGCAGTCGCTCTCACAGCGGATAGAGTATAGTGGCGTTAGTGTCAGGGGCAGAAAGGTGAACTCTTACAGTTCCCCATTAGGCTAAATCAATTGCAACGTTTCCAAGAGCGGCCTGCAGCACAGAAAGTGTGTACATGACATAAATTAATTATTCTGTGTGTGTCTCGCGTGCAATGTCTGGCTTTACACGTACTTTTATACAGTCGATTGTTTTCGTTGAATGGGAAATGGACAACAATAAGCCTGCAGTTCAATAATTGGGCCAAATAAATACCCCCACTCATTGAATGCTCCCCCCCCCCTTCTTCAGAGGAAGCATACATACAGAGGTGATCGTCAATATTACGAAACCCGATTTGAACTTCATGAATAGTGGTGATTGTTTCCGAAATGTAAGAACCGAAATTCAATTCTAAGATAAAACCTTTTGGGACGTGAATTCGCGTGATTTGGTAGATATTTACCAAACGTTTCGGACGCACATGCTGCCTCCATCTTCAGGGTAGAAAATAGAGGCGGCAGATTACTCCTAAATATTTATGACACTAAACGGCATCAGATTTGAGAAGGGAATTACATTCAATGTAGCCATTGATAACATTTTAAATGTCGTAAAAATTAATTAAGATTTAAATTTTTAGACAAAGGCACGATATACTGATTAATGTGATTATTCTGCACTTTGATAATTGTTCCAGGTTTTTCTTTTACAAATCGTTACACTTTGGAATTCGGTTGTATTTTGGTCATCGGGTGTTTCTTAAAGTAATAATGCAATCTGCTGATTCCCGAGATGGAACTACTATTATATTGTGGTCCATTGAATAAATAGACTCTAGGGAAATTACATTTTCCAGACTTCTCTTCGCCCAGAGTCTTATTCCAAATTTAATTGAAATCAGAATGAGACATACTATTTCCGTCCACCAATCTACCTTTCTCTCTGCTCTCCCAGCTCTCTAGCCCCACATTAAGATCTCTATATCTATCCTCTGTGGTCTAGTAGTCACAGTTCCAGGCTACAGAACCAGAGGTCCCGGGTTCGATTCCCGGTGTTACCAGATTTTCTGAGAAGTAGTGGGTCTGGAACCGGGTCCACTCAGCCTCGTCAGGATAACTGAAAAGCTATTTCAAGAAAATAGCGACTCCGGTCTAGAAAATCGAAATTAACGGCCGTCGGGAACCGTTGCGCTGACCACGTGACACACTCTATCCGCAAAAGTTGGTACTAACTTCGCAGACAAGCGGCGGTCGCTCGGTCGGTATAGTTCGCTTGCGGAATGCAGGCCAGGGAGTTGAGTTTGCACATTCCTACAGTTCTCTTTATGAAGAATGCAAAAATTCTAACATTATAACCAATTCTAGCAAATCTACATCTTTCAAAATATATGTACCTAACAATTTATATTCTGTGAACTCCAACATTTTCATGATGTGTATTTGTATCAACCGTCTTACAGTGCACACAATTTCACCTTTCTCTTCACTACATGTTTCGCACTAATGTGCCATCTTCAGGTGTGGCTTTATTTACGTCAAACCATTGTACTGTATGCCATCATGTGTCCTTTATAAAATGATTAAAATGTATATATGTCATGTATAATAATAAAGTTCATATATTTAAACTTTTCAAGATTAATCATCTATACGTCGCCCTTCAAATTCGCGAGTTACGTCAATCCTCTCCTATGGGAGTACTCTTCCTATTTTCTTGTGTATATTGTGTCCTTCCCTTGTGACTGCGTGCGTGGTATTGCTCTCCAACAATACAACTATCAGCACCATCTATTTATGGCTCTACAAACCTTGTTGACCTTGGCTGTCTTTTCAGTTTCTTAATATATACACGTTCGGTAGGACTTCCTGGACGGGGGATCAGCCCGAAACAAGGCCGCTACCTACACACAGAACAACACAAACAGAATAAACGCACATAGACATTCATGCATCCAGTGGGATCGAACCCGCGATCCCAGTATCCGAGCGGGCGAAGACGGTTCATGCCTTAGACCTCGCGGCCGCTGTGATCGGCATCAGCACCATCTACTGTCGTGAAAAGTAATCAGTAGCATAACCCATTTACGAGAGATAAACATAAAGGCCCGTTACATTCACTGCATCATTAGGAACCATTAAACGTAGAAAGTAAACAGTCGTGTTACAAATTGGATTAACGGCCTCCAGAAAACTAATGTGCAGTTGAAGGAGAAGAGATAAGACGTATTTAACAGGTTCTACAGTGTATTAATATGTAAACTAAGCTCTCTTGGAATAATAAAGCAACATAAACTGTTCTCAATTATTCTGTGCAACACCGATCCAAAGTTGGCAGCAGTGAAATGACCCACTTCATTAAATGAAGGACGAATTCAGAAAATAGGTCACTGCTTCTGTCAATCACCGGCACCTACGTACGAAGCTCCAAAAACTAACAATGACAGAACGAAGTCCTTTGTGTGTGTCGGTGTGTTATCTTTAATTTTATTATTCACATGTGGTTTAATTAATGACTCGGCCACTATATAGCATTAGTTTGACTCTCCGAGGGTGAGGGAAAATAAAGGTAAAGCTATCCCTATAACAGGCCGTGGAGGGCCATAGTGTTGTGAGTTGTTGAGGCTCCCACATTTTCTAGACATTCGGCTCATAGATGGCGGTAAGGTTGTCAGCATTACGCGCCGGCCGCCTATTACCCCCAAGACAGATTCCTGGTGCTCATTTCTGTTAGAGGCTGAGTCGACCCAAGGCCATAGTGCGGCTGGAAGGATTAGGTCAATTGAGAAATCCAATAACCTCATCGAGAATCGAACCCGTGACCTTCCGTCTTGTACCATAGTGCCTCAACCAACTACCCGACCGTCTGCTCCACATCTTCAAGGGTACGTCGAACAATGAGTGGGCAAACTTGCGGAATAAAGTCTCACGAGCTGAACGAGATCTCCGGTATGGTGATCTTCGTCCGAAACTTATGCTGAAATGAAGGCTCTAGTATCATTATAATATACATCACTATCCGATGATGGCGCAACCTCAAAGATGTTTTAGACGCAGTTTAAGATAAGTGAATTCTAAAGGTTGTAGAAAGGTCCGTGACATAGATCAAGCGGTTAGTCGCCGGCTTCCAACTTTGGCGGCCCGGGTTCTATCCCACGTCATGTCATATGGGACTTTTGGTGGACAAAGTGACGCTGGGGCAGGTTTTCTCCGAGTACTTCGGTTTCTGCTGTCAATTCTCATTCCACCGACTGCTCCACACGCATCATCCACCATCCGGGGCTGGTACAGTAGGTCAATTAGTGGCCGGCGTACCAAGTGGACTCACACCATCTCAAGAAAATAAAATGGATGTAGAAGGAAGTGGTCCTGGACGTAACAGATATTATTACTTCACTAATGGAGTAGAGCATAAAACAGTACTAATATATTAATGTTAGTTTTATTTACTTATAAAATGGTGTGTTGACGGTCAAGTTAAACCTTCTTAACCCATATATAACAGGATGTAACCAACAAAGAGAGTAAAAAAAGAAATGAGAAATTATAAATAATATAATGATAAAAAATCCGTCTCAAGTGCAAACAATATCTATATATATATTTTTTTTGTGTCCTTGATCTTGTTCCCCTACACTACATATTTCGGCCTCAGACGGCCATCATCAGGTGTATAACACTCACGTCGCTGTCACACTGCACCCAGCTCAAAATTTAACATTTAAAATACTTTTCTTGTTATTATCAACTTCACTTCGTTGATAACTGTCTGGTTTGTAGATTATTTTTATTTTATCTTACACACGTTAATTTTGACTTTGTTGTAATAGGACTATAATAAAATCTTTAGTTCTAATTTTAAAAACCTTTAAAATTCTTTCCTAAATTTTAAAATTTTTAAAATTGTTAGGGTTATTCGCCCTATGTTTAAAGTGCTGCAGCGGCTAGTTCTTGTTACCACACTGTATAGGTGTTATCTTGTGTAGTCTTTCTGTGTGTGTGCCGCTGCTATTCTTTACTATGTGTGAGGCCGAAACATGTAGTGTAGGGGAACAAGATCAAGGACACACACAAAAAAAATATATTGTTTGCACTTGAGACGGAGTTTTTATCATTATATCATTTATATTGTGGAGTGCAACAGGATGCTTAAATATAATATTGTAAAAAGAGAAATTATTACTTCGGTATGTTTACGAGGGTACTGAGTAGAAACATGGAAACCTCGATAATTACAGTTTGTGTCCAAGCCGAGAATCATACTGGGTACTTCCGGACATGAGCTAGAGGGGTTACCGCATGACAAAACTGGCTCTGTGTAAGTATTGAAAAAGGCACAAAACACAAAATCTCATTAGAAACGGTCACATTTTACACCCTGCTTAAAACCGTTACCTCCCCTTCAGCGCCACTATATTTTAACACCAAGTCAATTTAACGTAGCGCCTGAGACAAATATTTACACTTCACAGTAATTTATCTTTAATGTGCCAGTGACGGGGACAGAAAATCAATAATCAAATCCGGTATCTCATTAACATATAAAGTAATTCTAAATTGTTATCGTGGTTTCAGTTTATAGGCCACGGAAACTCCAACAATAATTTAGAATCATCCTGTATATCCGAGGAAGAAAATGTTTGGATTAAATACAAACAATTATGGCCTAGCGCGTCACATATCAAGTTTAACTTTTCAGGTAAATGTTAGCTGTTTATGGCCATGTTCGTGCAAATTGGGGGCTACTGGTGATTGAATATGGGTGAGTCTTAGCTTATTTAAGAAGAGTGTTTAAACTGTAGAAGTTAAATAGTCATAATACTGTAACGTGTTTGGGCGACTGAGACGTCGGTTCGGATTGCTAATTGGTATTATTAACAACCTAAAAGTCGTAACTACAATTACTTATTACACTATTGAAGGTTTACACAATCTGCAATCACTAGACGTCAATCTTCTCAGTCTATCTGCAGTAGTTTCCACGTATTCAGTCTCACTGAATCAGACACTCCAAATGAAGCCTTTAATTCACATAATAAGTCTTCACACAACTAACTTTCCGTGCCTATCTTCCACCGAGATCTCTCTCCCTGTCACTTAAACACTCACACTATCTCAAATACTGAAATCTGTTCTGTCTGTAACTGTCGTTATATAGCTACCGCACCGACCACGCACAGAAAACAGCCTATATTGTTGTAACGTATTTACCCAGCGATTGTTTAGCAACGGTCTCGGCACGGACTCCATAGAAAGCCAGTTATGTGATAGCTACCACTACTGCAGTGTGACGTAATTGCGCCTCCGCGATGTATGATTACTGAACCGTTGCCCTAGAAGCGGGTTGCATAACCTCGTTGTTCCACTGTTGCCAGCGTGTATCGTGTATGTTTGCCGGTCCGTTACCCAGCAACGCTGTGGCCATCCACGTTACAATATCTAAACGTTTGTGACGATGTTACATTACTACAAATTTTATGTTTTTGGATATTAACCATTGTCCTATATTTCTGTAAAACGCCCTCCTGTTCATATTTACAAGCTTAACTTTCGGAGACTGGATACTGTCTCCGTCTCCACGTAAAATGTACTCAGTTTGGCCAACCCGTTAGAGCTAGATCCTGTCTCTGGAGACGGAGACAGAATTCAGTCTCCGAAACGTTAAGCTTTTAAACTTGAACAACAGGGCGTTTTAGAAAGAAAACAGGAAGATGGATAATGTCCACAAACATAATATTTGTATTAAATAGTAATGACATTGAAATGACTGGAGAAAGTGATGAATAAAAGTGAGTGGAAAAGGATTTTGAAGGCAACAGTCACGGTCTGTTGAAGGTAGGGTACGCTGTTCTTGCATCTGGTTAGAATGGCTGAAGAAAAAACTATAAAAAATACGTAGCCAGATAATCATTTGCCACGCCAAGAAACGAAGCAATTATCTAGAGTCTAGAGAGCCACGGTTACACAAATGTACTCGGTATGCCACCTCATTAATAGTTAATAAACTTCCACTGAAACCGATTTTAATTTATGCAATATTAATGAACGCAGTCCACGTGCTAATAAGGAGTTCCAGGTATAACTCATTGCACGGGCTTCCAGGGCAATAAATCTTGTGCTACTAATGTCATGTTCAGATAATGTAAATTTATGGCCTAAGAGTGGAACCCGATTTAACGCACTAGCAGCGAGTTAGACTGGTGCACAGATGGTCATAAAATCGTATCCTCGCCGAACCAAGTTTTTATTGATTGCAATTATGGGTAAATTTTATATTACTTTCTTTTTTCACTGGCTCTACAGCCCCCTTGGACCCTGGATTCTGATTTTTCAGTTTCATGATAATTTTACAGACGGTAGGACTCCTTGGATGAGTGGTCAGCCCGTCGCGAGGCTGCTACCTAAACACAGGTCAACACAAACACAGAATAAACACATACACACATATACATATATATATAATATATCAAACATTCATGCCTTGTGTGGGGTTCAAACCCACGATCCCGACTTCCGATCGAGCGAAGACAGTACATGCCTCAGACCGCTCGGCTACCGTGACAGGCAAATTAAAAATTACTGTTATTTAAACAGAGTAGTAGCAATTGTAGTAGTAGTAGTACTAGTAGTAGTTTGATTTCCTTCTCCAGGTCGTCCAGACCGGCTCCGGAGCCCACCCAGCCCCCTATCCAACGGGTACCGAGGGTGCTTTCCCCTGGGGTAAAGCTGACCGGGAACGGAGCTGACCACTCACCTATACCTAGTGCCGAGAACAAGAAAACGTGGGTATGTACATCCACTACCCCCATACGCCTTCATGGCGTAGTACTTAATCCGTTAAACTCTGGGACAACTTTACCGTTTACTACCCACCTCAGAAGTTCGTTTGTCCGCCATGTTGTCATTACGATATGTAGAGTACTCAAAAGTACAAGGTTATGGTGGCATAATGTTAATACCAAATCTCGTGAAAATCTGTCAATTGATTTAAAAAATGACAACAGGTCGTGCGCAAACACAGCAGTGTGATGTTGTAAGTCTATTCTTTCCCTCATTAGGAAGGGAAGCAGACCTGCTTATCGGGTTGCATAAAGTCAGAGCTAGATAAATCCATTACCCAACTGTGCACTGCGTTTAAGATTTGTGGTTTCATTTTGAAACTGTGAATCCCTTAATTATACATAGGAACACATTTCAGAAGGGTATGCCCAGTATGTTATCTCACCATGAACTGTAGGCCTTTCTGATTTCGACTCGTTATTTTCCACTGTTGGAGGGGTAAACTATATACCTACTTATATATCTATTTATCTACAGCCTTTTCTTGACCTTGGCTGCTTTTACAGTTTCTTAATCTATACACAGTACGTAGGACTCCTTAGACAGGGGATCAGCCGCCGCAAGGCTGCTACCTACACACAGAACAACACAAACACAGAATAAACGCACACAGACATCCGTGCCTCGAGTGGGATTCGAACCCAAGATCCCAGTGTTCGAGCGAGCGAAGACAGTTCATACCTTATACCACGCGGCCACTGTGATCGGTAGATAAAGTCCTACCTGTGTTGAATTAATTTAAAACCACGTCAAGAAGACTCATGGGGAGTGGGGGTACAGATCCACGTATTCTTAACCCCTTCACTACACGAAAATAAGGGTGAGCTTCACGTCCCAGCCACATTTCCTCCGAAGAGCCACCGACACCCACCGCATAGGCTGCGTCAGCCCAGGAAGGGGTCTGAACGATTTGTAGAAAATAAATCTGTTAACCCTGCTGGAATCGAACCCCGATTTCTCCTCTGAACAGTCATAAACTGCACAAACTACTATTATAACTTTTGCAAAATATACTAGGGAGCACGCGGTAGCGTAGTTGGTTGAGGCTACAAGCCGGAAGGTCGCGGGTTCACATCCTGATGAGGTCATCGGATTTTTTTTTAATTGAACTAATCCTTCCAGCCGCATTGTGGCCCTGGAGTCGACTCAGTCTCTAACAGAAATGGGTACCAGGAATTAAATAATTTTCCTAGGGAGTAAAACGCGGCCGGCGCGTAAGGCTGACAACCTTACCGCCATCTTTGAGCCGATTGTCTACATAATGTGGGGCCCTCAACGTCTCACAACCCTACGGGCCTTCACGGCCTGTTACAGGGATAGCTTTACTTTTACTTACCAAATATACCAAGCATAACACACATTTTTTACAGAACTAGCACAAGATAACGTAGTTAATGACGTCATCAGATGCGTATAGCTAGATCAGGGTAATTACCTGGATAAGGTCGAAGAAGGAACCTCAGTGAGGTGTCTTCCAGGTCGGGGATATCACAATCTTAGCTGCCCCCTCCCGTCACACTTCCAGTAGCACAATAAAAATCTTTTAACCCTCAATTAATGACAACGCAATATGAGAATTCAACTATGCAGTGCAGATAAATGGACTAAGATAGCGTTGAATTCTTTGCCGTAAGCTCAGGTGACGTCACCTTACTGCTGACATGTGACGGTAAACCCTGGGAAGATGAAGTTATAAATCTCAACGGGTTGATCCAGCAACACAGCATGAAGCACAACCACTCGTCATCCTGCCTGCTGGTAGCTTTATTTCTTGCACACAGCTCTGATCGCCTTTGTGGCTGTTTGCTCACTCATAGAAACCACACAGCAGATGGGAACGAGAAAGGCATAATGTAAGGCCCATTATCCAAGAGACAGAGATTAGAATATAAAGGATCGAAGAAATGAGAAAATAACAGATATACTACATATAGTCACGTGTAGGGGGGGGGGTACGCGTGACGAAATGACAGGGTCTAGTTTGGATGATTGGATTTATTAGCAGCTTGGTTACAACCTCTCTTAGTTACGCTTAAATACAGCGCTACCGCTGAGTTACATACTCCTCATAATCCATTGTTGCACGCACACACTAGTCCTCTCCGGGTGACGGACAACACAGAAATTAGCGCTTCAAATCACTCCAGTTAATTAAGGTCTTCAAATCACCCTTTAAATCCTCACAGCTCTTCTACCAACTTCCCGTTGCTGTTACCTAAACACACTCGAACACTCTCAAACACTGAAATCTGTTCAAAGTCAAGGTCAAAGTCATATTGCGATTGATAATCAGTCAGTCACTTGGTATCGAGCACCCTCCTTGGGCTCATGACCAGATATTTATTACTCCTCGACAGTTACGGTCATGTTTTTGTGGGACGCTCTCTCCGACGAGAGGACGGGTCTGTCTTTTGTATATGCTGCTGGTCCTTGCCAGCGCAGTGTTTCTCGGGTCCTAGTCCCTTGAGACTTGAGACCATATTTACTGTCTCAGATTTGAGACTTCCCTTTTCGTCGTCTCCTACGACTGGCAGGGTCACGGTGGAGGTATTCGAACCCTGTGTGTTTCGCTTTTCATATTGTGACTCACAATGTATTAGGGGACCTAATTATGAAGGATTAGGTACACTTTCAAGTCTCGTCCATTGTAATTCTTTCTGTCAACTGTGAAATTAATGAAGACTTCCATTACCTGAACTTCTTAGTCAACTTCTTTATTAAAACAATCGCAACACAAATATATCGAGGCCAGTGCCTAGTCTGGCTCTGCTACATGTTTCGGCTATTAAAAGCCATCATTAGGCAAATACATAGCCAACATATTGTGACATGTTGACCCCTACCTCTCCAGCTGCACGTAGCGGTAACGTAACGCTCGCGTAATAGGCGAGTAATCACCCCGCATCCTGGCAGCTATGCGCGGTGACGTCACGAGCGGAGCCGAAGAGAGCCGAGCGGAGCCGAAGATAGCCGAGCCCCCGCAACCTGGTCGCTAGGCAACGCAAGTCAACGCGGTGACGTCACCGAGGGATATCGCGGTTACTAGGCAGCCGTTAACAACTCTGAACAGCGTGGCTAGCAACAAGGCACCAGGCAACAACTGTCCGATCGAGGCTACTTAGGAAGCAGCGAAGGCTATTCACAGTCAGTTGTACTGAGTCAATCAGTGAGTCCTGGAGCTACCGCCGAGTTAGCCAGCAACTAGTCAGTTGTATTCTGGCATTTGGAGTGTACTAATTGTGATACTGCAGATAGCAGTAATCGTAAATCTGTAATTTGGGTGATTGTGAGTGCGAATGTGAAATAAAATTCGCTACATCAAATACGGCGTGAACTTATTTGTCGCGATATACGCCCGATACGCGACAATATATACAATTACTGAACTGCAGTATTAATAAAATTGGATATAATAATATTGTCACGTGTTGGGTATGTCACAAGACAAAGAACTTTATGTGGGTTTCGGATTTAGCGAATCTTTTTTGAACATTCACTCTTGCACACCGTACAATTATTATCACTTGCAGTATCACTTGACTTCTGGCCCAGTACTCCAATGCGACGTCTCAACTATCCTTGGCCTTGGTTGGATCACAACTGTCTCTGGCGGCGGCTGTCCCAAGACTGTCTCGCTCTCAAGACTCGAGTGAGCTGTACGTGCCGTAAGCTCTGCTTATATAGGGGCTAAGCGGACCGGATGCCAGACACCGTTCCTCACGGTTCCGTTACCGCT
>NW_019735493.1:124876-168290 GCF_002891405.2 Cryptotermes secundus | reverse complement strand
TCATCATCGAGTCAGTCGTTGGTTTTATATGATTTTGTTGCGTTCCCACGGACAAATTGGAGTATTCTATATATTTTTTTTATTTTGTGTATATATAATAAACTGTTATTGGAGGCTCGTGATGTAGATGTAGTAATATTAATGTTAATTATTTAGTCGGTGCCTCATCTTACAAAGTATTGTCCGTTCTGTAGGGAATGTAAACAACAACTTGTTAGTGTTCACTCTTGCGCTGAAGTTTAGCACTTTGAGTAATACATTCACTAAGCTGACGTTGGTTTTAGCTTTGCGTTAAACGCTTCATCTTTGCTTGCGCTGTGACGATTTTGTGTGTTGTCACTTGCACTTAAATTTTGCGTTCTCAATTGCAATAGTGCTTTCGTTTGCGCATTACACTTCTTGTTGGTAGTGAACGAAATATATTTCTGGTGTGTGCGCGCATGTTTTGCGATTGTGTATCCACTTCGCACTCAACGACGCCCATTGGTCAGGATTCTCTGTAAATGACATACAGTCATGCGCATTAAGTTCCCTCTCTCACTCAGCGAGTTGATGTGATTAAATAAATACGTTTCACATATGCACATTCGCCAATGATGTCTTGGAGCCTCTGCTGGTGTGGCACTATATAGACGTATCTTCCAGTGAAATTCATTCCTATCAATTGATACATTGCAGAATGCAGATCTAAAATTCAGTATATCCTTGCATGCTACATTCTTCTCCATCGCTTTAATAACATGTGGAAACCCTCTGACGTCCAAAGGAAATAGCACTAGCTCTCCAAGCTCAAAACAACTTTCACTTTCTGTCTTAAATGGTCTTATTACCACATGCTCTTCACGATTATATCTGAATTCATGTGCTCGTATCAGCAATTCAGGTCTATTTTCTGTTTCCGTATCTAGAATTGTGCCCAAAACGACCAGCTTGCGTCCTTCCTGTTTAAACTTTACCTCTGACACCCTTCTTCTTAGTTTCTTGATGTTGTGTAAGCCCTATGCTACTCTCTGATCTTATTTGTTATCGGTAAGATCTCGGAAATTAGAGGGTCTGCTGTCATGGCTTCCGCAACAATAGCCGCTGTGCCAATAATGTATTCTTCTTTCTAATGACCTCTAAGTTAACATCGGCACGTACCTCTCGCCAATGAAGCTTTTCTGCATTTCTATTGTCGTATATTCTGATCTATTTAGTCGCAAGTAGTGACTCCAATCGAAGACACTTGTATAGCTCCCGTGCTGTACTGTGAATAAGTGAAGACTATCGAAGATAGTGTGATGAGATTATTGTGTGGGGTTTGTAAATTGTCTAAACCCACAACAGTGTTATGAGTATTTGTAGTTATGACTTCTAGGTTGTTAAATAAACCAATTAACAATCCGAACGGCGTCTTCAGTAGCAAAACACGTTACAATATTTAGGATTTGAGGTTCTCACAGCGGCAGTAATAAACATTTCTGTCTCTGGAATTTAATGCAGCGTATTTCGTTGAAAGTTAACCGACGTTTCGGAGGAACCTGTCGTTTCCTTCTTTAAGAACAAAATAAGGTAGAAAGCAGAGTGGAGCACGTGGCAAGCCAGAGCTCTGTTGGTTTCTTGATTAACTGCTTGGTTCCTCCGAAACATCTGTCGGCTTTAACGGACTACATGACGTTATATCCCAGAAGACAGATCTCTTCAGAAATAATCAAAATTTGGCAAGAAATGAGAATTAAATCAAAAAGAGAAAAGAATTAAAGTAGAAATAGAAATAAACACCACAAAAACATATGTGAGGGAAGAAAAAAAATAAGCATATCAGACATTGTCTGATGAAACGAATGAATAAGAACTACGAAGGCACAAACAAAAGAAGAGAGTAAATATTGTAACATGTTATATGTCGTCCATCGCTGAGCAACGAAACAATGGAAACTGTTGAGACCGTTGCGTGGGAATATCCATAGCAACGAGTGTTCACTGCGTAACAACGCTCGGTAAACACCCCTCTCCGCTAGGCTTTGAAGTCATGCAACAGGGGAGTCCGTGCAGCGACTGTTGCTAGGGAGTCGGTAAACACGTTTTCCGTGTTGTCAGTGCGGAAGCTACATAACGAGAGTACTTGTCAGTGTTGAGGCAATTACGAGCAGTTGAAATACAGCAGCCGCCGCAGTGAGTTGAAGTCTAGCATTCGCCGAGTCGAGAAGCGACTACAGCAGAAGGATTAATTGCGACATTGTAAAGTGTATAAGTGTAAAAGCGAAGGAGAATAAATATTAGCTACAGCCTTGACTTACGTGAAGTTATTTGTCGCGCCACACAGCCAACACGTGACAATATAAGAGATACGACAATAATACAAAAAACTGGACGAGGAGAAATAACGAAAGAATAATAACATAAGAGAAACAATTGTTGCGAATATAACTGTTGCTAGGCAAAGAAAGAGAAACAAACACCGAGACAACAGCAGTTGCTAGGCACCAGACGACGCGCCAATAGAGTGCCTATGTTGCGATCACGTGAAAACTCCAACAAACACGCAACAGTACAAGAACTGTGTTTTCTGTTTGTCCGTACCGAGGGTTTATAACCGGAACGAAATTTAGGCGAAGCTCTGTTATCGGGAGACGACGACTAGTGAAGAATAGACGTTATCTGTGAGACGGTCACCGCCCATTAAGAATATAAACTGGGGTAATAAGTGAGTCTCATTATCAAATCTATGGAATGAGTTGTAGAATAATTCAGTAATTCTTTTGTGATACCTACTGCGAAATATGAACTTACGATCTGCAGAATTAGCTGAGATAATACAGGATTTAGGTGATGAAATCTGGAAGGAGATGATAACTCTACGTAGAATTATGGTCCAACTGAATTCCTTGTTTATGCAGTTCAAGAAAGATATAGAGGAAAATGACAGAATCGTAAATGAAGTGAAGGAAAAGTTGAATATTCAGAAACAGGAGGCAACAGAAGATGGTGTTGAGAATATCGCCACCAGCACTTACGGAGTCGATATATCACAGTTCGACTTGCTCAAACTCCTGGGAACCGGAGGGTTTGGAACCGTATTCCTGGTTCGGAAGAAGGGCGGAGCTGATGACGACCGACTTTACGCCATGAAAGTGTTAAAAAAGAAATTGATTATTCAAGAACAATACGTTGATTGCGCAATGACAGAGCGTCGGGTGTTGGAGGCTGTACGTCACTATCCTTTCATCACCACCCTCCATTATGCTTTCCAGACCGACTCCAAATTATACCTTGTTCTAGATTACATGAGTGGAGGGGATCTATGGATGATATCTGGGGGCCGAAAATTTACAGAAGATGAAGTAAGAATTTACATCGGTGAGACAATTCTGGCACTTGAACATCTTCATAAGCTTGGTATTATCCATCGTGACGTTAAACTGGAGAATATCCTAATTGACTTAGATGGACATGCAGTCCTTTCAGACTTCGGTCTCAGTAGAATGCTCAATCCATACGAGGAGGCTCAAGCAGATTCACCGTGTGGTACATTGTGCTACATGGCCCCGGAAGTGATTGAAACAAGTGCTGACGGCCACGATAGGGCAGTGGATTGGTGGAGTCTTGGTATCGTCACATATGAACTCCTCACAGGGAAGTTACCTTTTGAATACCAAAGTGATTCAGAGACTGACGACATTTTAGTTAGCCAAATACTTACGGAAGAACCCTATATCCCAGATTACTTTTCCTCTGATGCCGCAGATTTCGTATCTAAATTATTGATTAAGGATCCACGAAAGCGTTTAGGTGGAGGAAAAGATGACGCTAAGGAACTCAAAAGACATCCATTCTTCAAAGGAATGAACTGGTCTGATCTGGTACAGAAGAAAATACCTGCACCATCTGTGGCTAGAAAAACAAATAAGTTGGATGTGAGCAGAGATCATGACGAATGCACCGAGACGGTTCCTGCTGATTTGCCTGTTACTCTACCTCCAAACTGCGACGAGATATTCAGGGGATATTCATATGCATTACCATCAGTCTGTTGTAGTGAATATGTAGTAAGTGGTAAACACTTTCAGCCTTGTAAGATTTGAGGCTTTCACGGCGGTGACTATGAAGAAAGCAGTCNGTCTGCTTTTACCGGTTCTCACGGTCTCTCCGCTTGCAGATTTCTTATATATTTTTTCTTCTACCCTGAAGATGGAGGCGATACGTTCCTCCGAAACGTCGGTTAACACCACATATACACGGTGCCAAATCCCAGAAGACTGCTTTCTTCACTTTCAGCCTTATTGTAAAGAGTTCCTGAAACTCAACAGATCTTAGATCTTCTCAATACAGGATCGAGTCCCTGAAAATTGAACTGAGTGAGGTAGACTGCCTGTGGAAGAGATATAACATGGACAAAAGTATGCTGAAAATAGACCTGAGAGCTGTCATTCGGTCACAGGAAGAGGAAAGAATTGAGGCAAACTGAGCATGGAAGAGATATAACCGGAAGGAAATGAAGATGGAAGCAGATCTCAGAAGCGACGCAAAATGGACCAAGAAGCTGGAAGCAGATTTCACTAAGGCCAACTGAGTATGGAAGGGATATAACAGGGAGGAACGGAGGATGGAAACACACCTGCGAGAGAGAGAGTTGTAAGGGAATCTGTGAAAAGAAGATTTGGTCGGTGCGGTTGAAGAATCTTCATTATTAGAAGACGTTACCAGGGAACGTATAGTTAAGGCATAGACAAAAGACTTAGTGTGTGCTATTTTGATTTGTAAAATATGAAAATTAGCAATGGCGCTATAATTAAATGTATTCACGAACCGTGTGCTAGAGTTGTCAATAAATCCAATCTCGAACCCAAAACCCCGTCGATAATCACTCTAACACGTGATTAAATAAGAAAATGGAGACGGAAAGAAGCAAGAGAACAATAAGGATATACGAAAGTAGAGAATAAAACACTAAAAACTGCGAAATAAACAAAACGTGTGGGGGGGGGATGAATGCGGACAAGTTAAGCGAAAGCCGTTTGGAGGGGTACTTCGAAGTGCTCCGTCCCTTGTCTGTCCTGTCTCTTTCAAAAGCTTCCACTCTTCTGTCCAGAGTCATTTATCACTCACTGCACATCTCCACAGACTACGCACTTTCATGGAAGCTAAAATGCCAGGGACATGAACAAGCGGATGTGCAGAGTTTTCAGTTCTCTTCCAACCTTCCTCTGTCATGAAGTCATGAATAGCACACACACACACACACACACACACACAAAAGGATTATGCCATTTGGCAGTTCACTCGTCAAGTTCTTTACTTCTGTCTCCCCCCCCCAAAACTTGCCTCATTTCCCATTTCAGCCGGAGCAAAGTAGACATCACACTTCAGGGTTCCGATGATTTCAGCTGGCCCCGGCTCCAAGGATCTAGGCCCACTTGACTTGATGAACTTCCTATCGATCCTCTAACATTTCCGTTTCAGCTGTGACGTTGTTTCCGTCTGGTTTCGGTATCCGACAGCCATATATTTATTTCATATGTGGAAATCAGTTTTTGTTTACAATCTCAAGCTCTCTGTACGCCTGATGACCTCTTGAAGGTCGAAACATGTAGCGGAATATCTTTGCACAATAAACGAATGGTGGTGCATTAGGACCGATTTGTATTTCTTTACATTAATAGAGATTGTGACGTACTGTTGCGTAGACGGGCCCATGTGCCGCGCGGTTTAAGTAATGAACTGTCTTCGCCAGCTCAAGTAGTAGGATCGTGGGTTTGAATCCCAATTGAGGCACATATATTTGTGTGCGTTTATTCTGTATTTGTGGTAAGCACCGGCCTTGAGACGGGCTGATCCCCCGTCCAAGGAGTCTTACAGACTGTAGAAAGGTTCAAGAAACTGAAAAAAATAGCGGCCAAGGTCCAACAAAGAACCGTACAGCCATTCATACATAGATAGACTGACGACCCCATTTGTGATATGACACACAACAGGATGCATACCATAAAGTTTGGTTAAAAATCACCATGGACTGATGATGACAACAGACCCCGATGATACGCACAGAGATTGTTCCCGAAACGTTGAAAATTTTTAACCCAATCACACGGATGATAGCTGGAGAAGAATTTACCATCTTATGTTATAGTTTAAATTAAATATATTTAAATTTTATCAAAGGTCCATTTACAGTTCCTCCTTGAAGATGTTTAATTTCTACGTGTAGTTATGACCCACTTCATTTTCCCAACTATATCCACTCATAAACTTCTCATTATTGAAGAGTATGGTCTTCTTGGATGTAATTCCGTGTATTTGGAAGAAATTCGCGACGTTTCGGAGGAACACATAGCCTCCATCTTCAGGCTCGAAGAATCAACTAAGCAAAAAACTAACCATCCGCTTCTGTTGGTTTCTTGCTTGGCTCACGCTTTCATACTGAAGATGGAGGCGTGCTTATAAGGCAATCCGAACTTCTTGATTTGTACGTAAGGGCAGGGTAGCCTGAATGACACAGGTATCACGAAGGCCCCCAAAGTCGTCAGAAAGTAAAATACTGTGACGTGAATGGCGCAACGGGAAGTAGGGGTCACGTGAGCTCTGCGGTTCGCGAATGACGTCACATACCCCCATCCCTTCCATTATTATGCAACGCTCGGTAAACACTCCGTCGCCTCTCGCGGTGACGCAACAGCACTTCCCACAGTGACGTAACAGGGGATACCGCGGTTAATACGCAGCAATGAACAACTCTCGGAAGCGTTCCCAATCAACGCCTGTAAACACGACGTTACGCAACAGTGGTAGCTATCGCGTAACTGTTTTCTGTGTTGTCAGTGCGGAAGCTACATAACGAGGAGGATTACCAGAGTAACCAGTCAGTTGCAGTCTATAATTCGCCGGAGTGAATGGAAGCAGGAGAAGTAATTGTGACACTGCTGATGGAATTAGTTGTGGAACTGTAAACTGTGTAAATGTAAGAGCGAATGTGCAGTAAATTCGCTATATCCAATACGGCGTGAAGTTATTTGTCGTGTTACATACCCAACATGTGACAATATTGTAATATTTTTAGGTGACTCAGACGCCGTTCGGATTGGCAATTGATTTTATTAACAGCCTAAAAGTCGCAACTACAATTAACTATAACACTCTAAAGATTACTGTAATTATAACACATAAATAAAGTCTTCTATATCTGCTTCCACTAGTCGTTGCTAGGTAACAGATCTGAAATATGGCTAAGCCTTTCACTATCCGTTTCCTGTCAACGGATTTTACACAGGAACCATAACGTCTCAATCACACACTTCCAATATCACTGTACTACAGCACAAATAAAGTCTTCAAATCACACGCCAAGTCTTCACACTACGAACTTTCCGTGGCTATCTTACATCAAGAACTCTTTCCCTGTCACTTAAACACTCAAACACTCTCAAATACTGAAATCTGTTCTGTCTCTAATTGTCGTTATATAGCTTCCACACCGACCACGCACAGAAAACAGCCTATATTGTTGTAACATCCATGATTTATTTCAACCGTCTTCCAGTGCATANTTTAACGTAAATCGAATAAGCACCTGAAGATGGCACTTTTGTGCCGAAACATGTAGTGCGAGACAAAGGACTGAGGTAGATAAGTGTATGCACTAGAAGACGGTGAAATAAATCATGGACTTATATCATGGACTTAAATCAGTGCAACAGGACGCTAAAATATAACATTGTTGTAACATGTTTACGAGCGATTGCATAGCAACAATCGCGGCACGGACTCCATAGAAAGACAGTTACGTGATAGCTACCATTCTTGCAGTGTGACGTCAATGCGCCTGCGCGGAAGTCTGTTTACTGAACCAATGCCTAGAAGCGGGTTGCATAACCTCGTTGTTCCACTGCTGCCAGCGTGTATCGCGTATGTTTGCCGGTCCGTTACCTAGAAACGCTCTGCCCATCCACGTTACAATATGGTCGTGTGTACCGTGGAACCCAGAACCAAGAATCGCTGTGCTAGAGTGTGCCAGCAGCAATTTACTGGAGTGGACACAGAACTGAATCAACGCTGATTATAATAACGTGAATATGAGAGATTTTCAAATGGGACACGAACTTCTGCAGAGAAACACACAAACATGTCAGTTCATTCCAATGAACCCGATCAATTTATAAGAGCCTGGGCTTCGAATTAGAGATGTGGAATATTTTAACATAGGTTTTTGCTGACATTGTATATCTTCGTAAGATTTATTGCTCTACCATTCATCTCAGTCGAAAGTATTTGTTTTCGTCAAGTCGAACGCATTTCCCTTCCGATGATTTATCTGCAACTTTTTATGTTTTTCCCTTGAAGTTGCCAGTTTTATTAAGAAACCACAAACTTTGATATGTAAATAGAATTGTACGCTTTTTGACAAAACTAACTATTGTTCGTGTAACCAGTAATAATATAGAATGTCCGGATGAAAGGTATCCAAATTAAAAAGAAATGTATATCTCGGAAAGCAATTGTCGTACACATATCCGGTTTATGTCATCGGAAAGGAAAACTCTTACCCCGCTTAAGCGCATGCGCCGCCACATTTCTGCCACCATGTTATGAATCACCTGAACAGAGAGTTGGCTGGGATATGAATTGGCAGAGGTGGACCAATCGCTTGGCCTCCTAGGTCGCCAGATTTAACCCCAGTGGATTTTATCTTGTGGGGTTGTATGAAGAACATTGTCTACCTGAAAGCCCGCATAAGGGACGCTGTGGTTACGGTAACACCAAACGTGCTTGAAGCCTGGATATTTTTCGTGCCACCAAGGGGGCCCATTCTAGCTCCTTGGAATAAGAATTACGAACTGACATTATGAGCATTACAGTGAGGACAAGGAACTTACTTGGAGTTTCTCTCGAAATTCCGAAAAATGTCATTGCTGATGACATGGTCGCTGAGCACCCGTAGCCGGTTCTGCTATAGGCCTGAGAGACCACGTCAAACTTTCCACTGGATTAAGTTACTATCAAACCTGTGAGGCAAACGACGAGGTACGGGTAATGCTCTTCGTAACATTTCACACGTGTGATTGAAATACGAGAGGGAGGAGGATTTTATTATGTAAAGAGTCAATGTTATATTTAGTAAACTGTTACGTGTCTACCCAGTGCTACGCAACGACTCAGTAAACACAATCCTGCGAAGCGTACGTATGCAACAGGACGTTCAGTGCTAGGTAACGGACCAGTAAACACGCCTCCTTAAAATAAAGGCTGTTTTCTGTGTGATCTGAGCTGAAGGGCTATAAAAGGACACAATCAAAAGACGCGACCAAGTAGAAGTAGTATAGATCAGCAGTTGAGGGTGAAGAGTCGAGTTTATGGACGCCAGCCTGCCAATATATGAGCTTGGAATTGAAATGAGTCGAGTATTGGAAAAGGGCAGTTTCAGAATAATTGTAAGAAGGAATTTAAGCTATGAGAAGAAGACTTCATGTGTGATTTAAAGTGACAGACTGTCGTAATTCCGTTGCCAGGATACGACTAGTGATGGATGAGAATCCTAGTGTATGTGCGACGGTGAGAACAGCGGTAGCGCTGTATTTCCTGTAGTCCCTAGTACTGTGTATAAGGTGTTAATAAATCCAATCAACCATTCCAAAACCCGTCTTATAAGTCACATCTACACGTAAGAATATATTCGTGAATAAACAGTTGGATAAAGGACATACACCACTTTCACTTGATGCAAAGGACACAAATATATTAATGCTACTGTATATACCCGTTGTAACAATCCGAGGTACTACGATATATTAGCTGGAGTCATGTTGACGTGACAGACGACATAGTCCGCAAATAACACGAAACGCCATTAGTCGCTCGGCCAGTTCTACAGAACCAATAATAACAAAAACTTGGAGCTTCAGAGCCACACCCCTTTGCATTAAGAAGTAATTCAACAGTCAAAGTAGGCCACATATTTGTCCGTCACTTACTTCTTCTCCCCCCACAAAAAAATATATCATCGTGTGACCACAAACTACTAACTTCTAATAATTTGTAACTCTTACAATTTAACTTCTGGAGAATTCTCCTGTTATATTTCCATGCTGTGCCGGTCACGGTAGCCGAGTGGTCTAAGGCATGTATTGTCTTCGCTCGCTTGGAAACCGGGATCGTGGGTTCGAATCCCACTCAGGGCATGGATGTTAATTTGTGTGTGTGCGTTTTTCTGTGTTTGTGTACAGGTAGAGGCCTTGCGAGGAGCTGATCACCCGCCCAAGGAGTCCTACCGAATGTGTAAGATCCAGAAAAACCGAAGTGAACGGAGAAGTTCATGGAGGTAGGCCTAGGCCCACTGGGGCTGTAGTGCCAAGGAAAAAAAATCCATTCTGTGGAAGCGAAACGTCAGCTGCGAATGATTACACAGCGTCAGTTTATAATCAAAACCATTTACATCAGAAACTGGTTCCGATATGGTCTTGGAACCGGTTGTCCTGACTTAACCTTTACGTGATTCTCTTAAGTCACCTCAAAAGAAAAGCTGCGATAGTAAATCAGGATTATCACTACTCCCCACGTCAACAATTCATGATCATCTTGTCATCCGACGCTATGTAATGCACTCAACTGATACATCGTTGTAAAAAAATAAACCACTACTTCTCATAATTAGATAAATAACAGTGTAGCAGCACACAACCGTGATCCTGGAGGGCACGCCGTAGCGTAGTTGGTTCAGGCACTATGCTACAAGCAGGAAAGTCACGGGTTCGATTCCCGATAAGGTCATTAGATTTTTAAATTAACTTAATCCTTCCAGCGGCACTATGGCCGTGGCGTCGACTCAGCCTCGAACAGAAATGAGTACCAGGAATCTTCCTGGGGGTAAAGGGAGGTCGGCGTGTACGGCTGAACAACTGAGTGCCATCTGTGAGCCGTATGTCTAGAAAAAGTGGGAGCCTCGACGTCTCAGTACCCTATGGGTCTCCACAGCCTGTTACAGGGATATCTTTACTTTCACCTGTATCACCATGCTGCCACTCTTCGCGTTATTCTACTATATTATATGGTTTGAAACCAATGTAACAGCGACATACGGGGAAAGGTTATAAATGCCTAGAAACAGGTGGAAGGGTTGAAGAATTTCATATAGACCTACAGACCTATGATTAGTAGACACATTTACATAAAGCAAGGCCGCGCCATAGCTCAAGCGGTTAGTCGCTGGCTTCCCATCGCGGCGGCCTGGTTTCGATCCCGGGTCTGGTCAAGTGGGATTCGTGGTGGAAAAAGTGGCGCTGGGGCAGGTTTTCTCCTAGTACTTCGATTTCCCCTGCCAATCTTCATTCCACTAATTGCTCCACAATCACCCTCACCTATCATCTGGGGCTGGTACAAGAGGCCAGAAGTGGCCGCAGTACAGGGCACTTAGTCCCACCCCCACTAGCATAAAAAATACATAAAGCAACCTAATTTGACCCATAACCTGGCAAAGAACGGAACACCGGTCGTGAGATTTGGGGCTATCAGACATGACGTAATAGTTATTTCCAACATACAGCAATTTCAGCGGCCGGTACAAAGTGACTTTTAGTTGGCGCAACACAATCTTAAAGAAGAGTATTGAGAGTCCAAATTATGCTTATGATTTGCAACGTTATATAATTTAGTGGACGGGAAACAATCCCTCTAAGCAACATTTTTTTTAAATTTAACTCGTGAAGTTCAGATTCTAAAGCAATGAAATTATGTTGTTTCCATATTGTGAAGTACAGACCAATTGCTAGGCAACGGATCGATAAAAACATTCCCGCAAAAACAGGTTCTTGGTAAAGAGCCGTTGCTGGGCAATTCGTACTTAAATACGCGACAATAAAAGAAGTCCATTTCTAGGCAACGGAGCAGGAAATATCCCTACGAATTGTTGAGAGACGGTGTTTTCGCGTCGGATCCGCCTCGAGACTATAAAAGTGGTACAGAATCGAATCCAATCAGAATCATGAAAATGAGAATGTTCGCAACATCGGACAAGGCGAAGTCCGACATAGAAAGTATAAGAGACTTAAACTTCGCGGCGGTCGGGCATACGACAGTTGAAGACTGAGCCTGGACTGACAGAGGCCCTGTATATATTTTACATACATTTATTAACGTGTTTAACATGTAAAATGCAAATATCCTTTACATTTTGACACACGACTCTTGACAAAAGACAGACCCGTTTTCTCGTCAGTTTGGGAGCCCCACAATAACAAGATCTAAACTGTCAAACAGCAATAAATATCTGTTCATGAGCCCCAGAGAGGGTTCGACACCAAGACTTNATAATCTGCTGTACTGAGCCTGGACTGACAGAGGCCCTGTATATATATTACATACATTTATTAGCATGCTTCACATGTAAAATGCAAATATCCTTTACATTATGACAAATGACTCTGACAAAAGACAGACCCGTTTTCTCGTCAGTTTGGGAGCCCCACAATAACAAGATCTAAACTGTCAAACAGCAATAAATATCTGTTCATGAGCCCCAGAGAGGGTTCGACACCAAGACTTACTTACTGACTGACCGACCGTCAGTCGCAATGTGACTTAGACTTTGATTTGACTAATCAGAATACGGAGTACTGGAGGTCTATAGAATGAGACTTGAAGAAGTAAACGAGTAAAACGAAGTATAACGGAGTCAACCTGCTAAAAGAAGACTTGATATGTGTTTTAGTTATAGTTAGACTGTTAAAGATCCGTTGCCAGGATACGACAAGTAAAAAATTAGAAGATTTCACGTGTCTTAGTGTTTTGTGAACTAAGTAGATGAGCGATGGCGCTAAGAGATACTTAAAAGATGCTAATAAATCCAATCATCTAATCCAAAACCCGTTATTATTAGTCACGCCACCCCCTAATATGTGACAACATGAATTGTCACCGCCATTAAAAGCCCTAAAGTGTAATATAAATCTGTTCAGTTCCTGGTTGAACTCTAATGTGCATGCTGAACTCGTGAGACTGCAACAGCACGTATTGCAGTGTGATACTGAACGGGATATTTGGCAACAGCGCTTGAGCCCGCGCTGAGCCTTACTACGGCATACACAAGCAAAGCCAGGGATCATCAAATCCCGGCGGGAATATATCTCCCCTACTGTACTGAATTATCCGATTTAGTTCCCCAGCCAGGGTAGCTATTCCAGGCGCCGGAAGAAGTGAGATGAAGCCCTGGTCAGTTACAAATGTGGGGCCCCTAACCTCACTCCAACAGCCATACAAGCATATGACTTATATTTTCTATCAGTTATTAAAAGAACATATAACTTATATAACAGAAACTATTTACATAGTTTTATAATTTACATATCAATGACATTTATTTGACCTACTAAACTTAATCCGTTCCTCTTATACCTAACGGTGTCGAGGTTGAATTTCATTTCAACCATTTTACAGACGCTAGGATTCCTTGAGTGAGTGATCAGCTCGTCGCAAGGCCTCTATATTAACATAGGGTAGCACAAATACAGAATAAACATACACATATATCAAACATCCATGCCTAGTGTGGGATTTGAACTCACGATCCCGGCTTCCGAGCGAGCGAAGACAGTACATGCCTTAGATCGCTTGGCTACCGTGACCGGAAGTGTATAAGAATAATATATAAGAAGTCAGTTCGTACCTCACAGGAAACAGATCCGAACCTACGACCCCGGCTTCCGAGCGAGCAAAGAGAGTACATGCATTAGACCGCCTGGCTACAGTGACCGGCAGTGTATAAGAATATTGTAACGTGTTCCGTTACCGAAGACGCCGTAGAGATGGTTAATTGGTTTATTTAACAATCTTCAAATAACGGCTACAATTAATGATAACAATGTTACGGGTTTCCACACTTTACAAACCCTAGAACCAAAATCTCTTAACACTCTCTTCGAGAGTCTTCACGTACTAATAATGCGGGAGCTATACAAGTCTCCCTGAATTACACTCTCCAGATATGACTGGTTATCACTGGTTATCGCACACGCGGCTGTAGCTCGTAACTTGCGAACTGAGAAGTCGTTGATAACGCACTCGGCGACTGTCACAGTACAACTGACTGGTTGCTGGCTAACTCGGAACTAACTCGGCGGTAGCTCCAGGACTGGCTGACTCGTTGTGAATAGCCTTCGCTGCTCCTTATGTAGCCTTGATCGGACAATTGTCGTCTGGTGCCTAGTTGCTAGCCACGCTGTCCGGAGTTGTTGACTGCTGCCTAGCAACCGCGATATCCCTCGGTGACGTCACCGCGGAGGGAAGTGGCGGGGCGGGAACTCGCCTATTACCGTAGTAACGCGAGCGCTACGTTACCGCCACGTACCGCTCGGGAGGTAGGGGGTGATCCATAGCTCAACATGTCACAATATATATGAATTCGGTTCGTACCTCACAGGAAACAGATCCGAACCCATGATCCCGGCTTCCGAGAGAACGGAGGCAGTACGTGCCTCAGACCGCTCGGCTACCGTGACCGGCTTTATTTGACATATGAGGGTAAGTCAATAAGTAAGTTACAAAATGGATACAGAACTTAAACAAATAAGAGTACTGATTTGAAAAATGCTTTTGTTTCTCAACATAATCTCCATGTACAGTGAGGCACTTGTCCCATCGTTTCACAAGCCCCTGAAACCCAGCAGCATAAAATTATTTTGGCTGCTGTCGAAACCAGTAGTGTTGCTCTTGCATGACAACGCGCGTCCCCATACTGCCAACAAGACAAATGAGACGCTGCGAAATTTCAAGTGGGAAGTCCTGGAGCATTCTCCGTATAGCCCCGACTTTGCTCCAAGCGACTTCAATTTGTTCGGCCCTCTTAAACATCATTTTTCGGCTTAACATTTTCCCGACGATGAAGTTGTAGAAGGGAAGTCACCGTCTGGTTCCGACAGCAGCCCAAAGAATTTTATGCTGCTGGTTTTCAGGGGCTTGTGAAACGATGGGACAAGTGCCTCAATGTACAAGGAGATTATGTTGAGAAACAAAAGCATTTTTCAAATCAGTACTCTTATTTGTTTAAGTTTTATATCCATTTGTAACTTACTTATTGACTTACCTACGTAAAATTTCATAATGACACTTGTCATATTCTCCAGAACTAACATTTCTAAACATAGATGAAGGGCCAACAGGTCAACATTATTACTGAACAGAATTCCCGACTTCTTGCTTACTTGTAATCACTTAAAACGAAGCAAGAGTTATGTAACGTGGATGGATACAGCGTTGCTAGGTAACTGACCGTTAAACATTTCGCGACCGAATACAGCAGGGCAACAATGGGATTGCGGTGTTTGATGCGGTCGGCGCTATGACCGTTGCTATGCGATAGTTCTGTGAACAAGTTCCAACAATAGACTATTTTCTGTATGGTCGGTGAGAAGGTTAGCTGTTTCTAATGGACCTAACAGAGTAGGTGTCTCCCACCCTGTTACCTGAAGACGGAAATAGATAAACTATCCGAAATGTTGTGTTCTTTAGAACGTGAGAGGATGGAAGGAATATATGCAATCAATTATTGCGTGCGTAAATTAACTGTTTTCCAGCTGTCCAACATCGTTGAGGAAACAGGTTACAAACGGAAGTAAAACAGTTGTGACGAATGTAATACGATTTCTATGTGTAGCACTAGGTAGCAGCACAGTCAACTTCATAACAGTCTAGGTAGCAGACGAGCATGCGCATGTTCTGAGGCTGGTTTGAGCGTCAAAATGGCGAACGTGCTTCACGGGCACACTATCGAAGAGTAACATTTTCTTTTGCGGTTTTCGTGGGCAAAAGGACTCAGTGCGAAGGATATTCGTCAAGGAATTTATAAAGTGTATGGTGGGAAGAGTTTGTAGCATAAAGCTGTTCACAATTGGGTGACAAACGTTTAGATAATAATGAAGAGGTTATAATTGAGGCGCGGAGACAAGCGTCATGCTTCTATGCTACGGGTTTTGACGCACTGTTAAAACGATGGGACAAGTGTATCAGTCTTTCTGAGGATTTGTCGAGAAATAAATGTTTTTTTCAGGTTCCAATATCACACGTTTTACGTTTTATATCCATTTGAGAGCTGTTTACTGACTTTCACTCGTATGTATGTACCCTCCCTCGTATAAAATTTCAATATAAGAAAAAAACTGTTTGACGTTAAAAAGGAGATGTAAGGAGGGGGGGGGGGAGAACAAGTGAAATTTGTATACAACTTTGCAAAATTAAAAAACTTTCTTGACATCCATCCCAATTCAATTTTTTAAATATGAAAAGCGCATCCTAATTGAAAACTGTTAAGTTTACAAAACTTTTAAATTAAATCCGAGTGTATAATATTCCCTTTTGTTTCTATTAGTCTATCTCGCTTACTACTTCATAACAACAATATCATTTATCTTACTTTCACCTCAAAATTGTTTTATTCTTTATTTCCTTTCCTTTTTCTCTATTATTTATGATATCAATAAAAAAACAAATTTTAGTGACGTTTCTTCAGAAAGTTCCTAGACCTTTTTCTTCACATGGCATAAAGTAAAGGCCAACAGATAACAAGAAATACTGATGAATTTATATAATATCTTCAAGAATTCGACTATAACTAAAAAAATATCTCCACGAAATGATTTCCTCTTGAGAAACTAATATTTTCTATAATACATCAGAATTTCTGCATTTTCATGGAATCAAAAGTCATAACCGTGTTCAAGAATCAATTTCCCATCATCCCACACCATCCTTTTAAGATCCACTTTAATATTATCATCCCGCCTATGCCTTGGAACTGAGTGGAACTGAATTCTTAAGAAACAAACAGTCACCCAGCTGGTCATGGTCCATTACCGTGCACAAAAGGGTGCAGAACAGGACCCTATCCAGAGCTACTTGAATCCAGCTCATACCCTCACACATTATTCCTTTGAGATTCATTTCAATATTATTCTATCATCTACGCATAAATCTTCAAGGTTGTCTCATCTCTTGAGGTTTCCGAATAAAATTTCATATCCATTTCTTATCGGGGAACGCGGTAGCGTAGTTGTTTGAGGCACTATGCTACAAGCCGGAAGGTAGCGGGTTCAAGTCCCGATGAGGTCATTGGATTTTTCAATTCACCTAATCCTTCCAGCCGCAATATGGTCCAGGGGTTGACTCAGACTCTTACAAAAATGAGTACCAGGAATGTTCCTGGGGGTAAAGGGCGGCGGGTGTGTAGGGCTGACAACTTCATTGCCATCTGTGAGCCGACTGTCTAGAGAAAATGTGGGAGCCTCGACGTCTCACAACCCTGTGGGCCTCCACAGTCTGCTACAGGGATAGCTTTACTATTTTTTGTTTACTTCTTCAATTTATCATTTCCCCCAGGGAGTGTTACGCATTGTCAATGGTCGGGAATCACAAAATAAAGAGACAAAGAATTGATTCCTAAAGATGTCACCTGAACTAGGTGCAATAGAGGAAAAGGTGTAACGTCCATTTCCGTATATAATACGGGATATACAAACATGGTACAAAGTCTCGGTCCCGTGCGGAGGCGGTGTCGAATACCTCCACCGTGACCCTGCGAGTCGTAGGAGGCGACGAAAAGGGAAGTCTCAAATCTGAAACATGTAAAATATGGTCGCGAGTCTCAAAGGACTCTGACCCGAGAAAGACTGCGCTGGCAAGAGCCAACAGCATATACAACAGACAGACCCGTCCTCTCGCCAGAGAGGGCGCCCCACATAAACAAGACCCTAATTGTAAACAATAATTAATATCTGGTCATGAGCTCCACATGGGGCTCCACACCAAGACTTACTGACTGACTGACCGTCAGTCGCAATGTGACTGGGACTTGGTATAAAGCAGTGTATAGAAGCAGGAACAGGCCGATATGGAGTAGAATGAGAGCCGACTCCGTCGAGATAGCGGGACGGGGACCTGCGGCAAATACACGTGTATGAAAGGAGCAAGTTCATATTCCGGTATTGGTGAAAATAAACGACGAAGCGTCCACACTATTATTATTATTATTATTATTATTATTATTATTGAAGGGGGTGGGTTTCCCCATTCACCGCGACTAATAGTCTATTGTACGTCCCCCTTTGATATTCTACCATTCGCCATACTCTGCTGGTACTGGTGCCCGATATCAGCCCCGTTCAGCCAGCGAGGCTGGCAGTGGTACCCGATACTTCCCCATCTACCGGAGGCATTGGAAACTACTTGGGCGGGAAACTTTGCCTAATTTTGCTCAGAGGTCTCCTAGAGACATGAGGATCTTTTACGTGCCGTAAATCTACTACAGGGGACCAACGGCTTAAAGTCTCTCCCGGAGGAATTGTTGCCTGAATTTTTCCGCCCTTAAAAATTCCACGACCTCCGCCGAGTTTGAACCCGCGTACCTTGAGTCATGACGTGGGAACGTTAGCCCTAGACTACGGAGGCCTCTAAGCGTCCACAGTAAGGGACAACTCTACGAAACGCGCTAAGTTGTAATAAGAAACAATTTAACGAACAGAATTTTTAACATATCTTCTTCTTACAGAGATAAAGAACGGCAAATACATATATTCATGAACGTTGCTTTGACCTTTATTTTTTCTTATTGCTAGTTGGGGTAGGTAAACACAACACGGAGAATCACAAAAATGAATTATCTGAATTTATCCACAAAAAGTGGAGATAGGACACTTTAATACTCCGGGAATGAGAAGCTCTGAGATCAAAGACACCGTATGGATTTTTTCATATAATATTCCAGAATATTGAAATAGGTAAATGATGGGAACATCTTGAAAGAACAGAAGAATATCATAAAGAGAATTTAAATTTCAAATCATGGGATGAAGCACGCTGGACTGGGCTACGGGTGTTTTCAGTGGCGACAGAGAATCCCACCGGGTCTCTAAACCCCTTCAGCTTGATTGATTACTGCTGCAGTAATGTATTATTTATGAACATTTGTTGGTACCAAGACCAGCTTGGCCCTCAAGACCTTAGCCATTTCTCTACGTTATTACGTTGTTTACTGAACTTCAATGAATGGGGTAAAGTAAAAGTAAAGTAAAGCCATCCCTGTAACAGGCCCTGAAGGCCCATAGGGCTGTGAGACGTCGAGGCTCCCACATTATCTAGACAATCGGCTCAAAGATGGCGGTAAGGTTGTCAGCCTTTCGCGCTGGCCGTACTTTACCCTCAGGAAGATTCCTGGTACTCATTTCTGTTAAAGGCTGAGTCGACCCCAGGGCCATATTGCGGCTGGAAGGATTAAGTCAACAGAAAAAAAAATCCAATGACCTCATCGGGACTTGAACGAGCGACCTTCCGGCTTGTAGCATAGTGCCCCCTCAATGAATGGGGTATTCATCGAAAAGTTACAAAAATTGCGCCTGTTAATATCGCCACATCTGTTTATTCCAGTCGTGAACAGTAGAGAAGATACACACTGTGGAAATGTACTAAACTTTGTGAACGCGTCAGAATTTTGGATACAACTGGATATAAGTAACGAACACTTTACGTGAAGAGTTACATGCTTTTCCCTTATTACTATCCCATCCTCGTATCTTTTTTTTTGTCCTATCGATATCATTTCTCTCCTTCCTTACCCCTCCTGCCTCACTTAGAAACAGTTCTCTAGTGTACATTATGCAGGATATCCTACGAGGAAAGGTCAATATTCCGGGAGGTCACAGTATCGGTCATTCTAAGAAAAAAGTGTATATGTACACGTGTCCTATTCTGAACGGTTTCCGAGATAGAGCTGTTTCACTGTACAGTTCCAAAACTGTTGATAAGAAAGAGACATTATTTTTATTTTTATTGCTAGTTACGTGGGACTAAGTCCCTTGTACTGCGGCCACTTCTGGCCTGTTGTACCAGCCCCAGATGATGGGTGAGGGTGATTGTGGAGCAATTGGTGGAATGAAGATTGGCAGGGAAACGAAGTACTCGGAGAAAACCTGCCCCAGCGCCACTTTGTCTACCACAAATCCCACTTGACCAGACCCGGGATCGAACCCGGGCCGCCGCGGCGGGAAGCCACCGACTAACCTCTTGAGCTATGGCGTGGCCAAGGAGACATTAAGTACTGTTTCTAATACCGGTATTTATTGTTCAAGTGGCAAAGTATGTAACAGTTTACCTAGTAGTACGCGGTAAAGTAGTTCGTTGAGGCACTATGCTACAAGTCGGAAGGTCACGGGTTCGTTTCCCAATGAGGTGAATTTTTTCCAGTTTACTTAATCCTTCCAGTCGCACTATGGCACCGGGTTTGACTCAGCCTCTAACAGCAATGAGTACCAGGAATCTTCCTGGGGGTGAAGACCGGCCGGCGCGTAAGGCTGACAACCTTACCGCCATCTTTGAGCCGATTGTCTAGATAATGTGGGACCCTCAGCATCTCACAACCCTATGGGCCTTCACGGCCTGTTACAGGCTTAACCTTATTTTTTACCTGGTATAATACCTTTCCGAAAATTCCACCGTCAACATTAATGCACTTTCAACTCGTGTGAGGATGGCGTGTTGCACGTCTGTACAGTGTATAGTGTACTGTACAGTGAAATAGCTCTAAATATATAAATTTACATTGAATAATAATCCGAGAGTAAATATTAAAATGTCCTTATATCTTACAGGCAAACGTATTCCAGTCGGAAGGCAGGCGATTGCAGCTACGGAGACAGAACAATGAGTAAGTGAACTGTAACAACAATTCTAACATATTAACGTTACGTGAAGAGATGCCACAGTGTTCCACAGTGTTCAGTACTGTCACTGGAAAACCTTTGTCCACTGCCCGGATAGACAAGAATAGCGTAAAGTCCGCTGAAATTTAAACGGGAAATCGTTGCTTCACTGTTACACACTATAGCCCTTGATGAACATTAATAAACCACGTTTTAGCTGATTATACAAGATGTGCGCTTTCGATGTCCTGGAAAGAGTTCTGTATTTACAGCAAAACTTACGCCGTGCCCTGCACCTTCTGATATCATACACTGCGGTCACTGACATGCAAGCCGTGAAGTGGCGCCTCCATAATTTCACGCGGCTTCGTAACGATTTTATTCATACCAACAAATGAATTTGTAGGCCGATGAAATATATAAAATGGCACAAAGGAACGGCATTTGGAAAATTCTTTATTTCAAATTTGAGTAAACCTCTCTACTCTTGTTCCCCCCTTTTATATAACCCAATCCTCTACGAGCTGTGTGGGAAGGTGAAGGTCAAGTGTGATTCATTGCGAAGGACAAACTAAGATATCTTTAGCTCCGTGAAGATGTCATAGATTAAGCAGGTAATAAAGTTAAGTTCATGCGAGTTTATTCATAAGATTGCTTAGGTACGGAGGCATATTTTATGTAGTGACAAGGTAACAATTACAAACTCACTGCGTGTTTTCTTAAAATAAGCTTAGTCACACCAGGCTAATTATGTATACGTCCTTGACTAAACACTGGGAGTCGCAGGATGCAACAAAAAGGATAGTCTCGAATCTGAGACAGTAAAATATTGTCTTGTCCCACGGGACTCGGGCCTGGGAATGACTGCGCTGGCGAGGTCCAGCAGCAATTGTAAATGACAGACTCATCCTCTCGTCAGAGTAATAAAAATCTGGTCATAAGCCACAGATGGGTGGTTTATTCCAAGACAGACTGGTCGACTGCCCAGTAACATAAGACTCAGGTTCGAACTGTTTCTACAGTACAACAAGCACCAAAATTTGGGTGTACAGCATCTGCTGAACTTAGTTCCACCCTGACATTATGGTTTTCTAAAAACGCTGACCCCCTTTATGACATGTCTGTTATTACCTTCACTTCCTGCTAAAAGGTAAGATAGAGGTAAATCTGTCCCGGTGCTTAATTAATCAATCATTATGCCATTAAGTTACAAGACAAGGAGATGCTTTATCGCCACTAGTTTTCAACTTTGCTTTCGAGTATTCCATTTAGAAAGTGAATCTACTGGGTGATAATGTAGATACCATAAAGAAAAACACACAAACTTTAATTGACGCAAGTAAAGAAGTTGGTCTAGAAGGAAACACAGAGAAAACTATGTATATGTTGTGTGTCGTCACCAAAATGCAGGGCAAATCATGACATAACGACAGAAAACAGATGTTTCGAAAATGTGGCAAAGTTAAGATATTTGGGAAAGATGATAACAAATCAAAACTTCATTCAGGAGGAAATTAAGAGGAGACTGAACTAGGGTAATGCTTGCTACAATTCAGTTCAGAACCTTTTGTCCTCTCGTCTGCTGTCCTACGTGAGACTGGTAGCCTCAAGTCCAGGGGCTACCTTTCGTCTGACCCCTCTCATCTGAAATATCTATATTGTGTTGGCGAACCTTCCGGTTAAAAAAAGAGAGATTAATTGCCGTGGGGATCCGTTGCGCTGACCACGTGACACCCTCTATCCGCCAAAGTTGGCACTAACTTCGCCGACAAGCAGCGGTCGCTCGGTCGGTTTATACAGTTCGCTTGCGGACTATAGAACACGGAGTTTGTTTTGTTTTTATTGGTGATCCTTCCAGGACTTCGCCCCACCTGACATGGCTCTCCAAGAGATCTGGACATCGCGTTAAGGCTGTAATCCGAGGAGGGGTCTCCTAAGTAGTCCAAAGGTTTTTTGTAGAATGCTTATTTCCTTCGACTCATCAGACAAAACAGGAGACAGAGGAGAGAAAAGGGAGAGAGACTGAGCGTGTGATTCTCTCTGAGTTCTCTACATTACAGAGTTTAACTTAATGTCATGCTCCTCTTCTTATCACGGCGTCTGTAACAATCGAGAGGTAAGGTAATGCCATCCCTGTGTTTAATTAACTGAGTACATCATGAAATCGCATGGAGGACTGAATGTATAGATACGTGTTTTTTATGTCGGTTTTAGTTGGATGTGAGTGGTCAGCTTCAGGCCCCGGCCGTTTTAACCCCAGGTACCCATTGTGTAGGAGACTAAGTAGGCTCCAGAGCCGGTCTGAGCGACGTGGAGAACGACAATCGAATTCCCACCCGTACGACGTTCAGCTCCTAGCCAGTCGGTACACCGAGGAATCAATCTCGACCCCCTTTTCTATCCCAAACACTGTATAACGCTCTTTCCATTCCAACCAAATGGATGCAATGGAACGTAGTGAATAGAAAGCCTAAAATGTATGAACCCCAATCATTATGTAACCCTCGACATTCTACTTTCATTTTACGAGAATTCCAACATAACAATGTTCACTGTACCCGTACATATAGGTACAGACTGTTTATTCAACACAACAAAGGCAGCCAGGCTTCACGCCTGGATGATGCTTCATTAACTCTCATTTCACAGATTCAGAATTTCATGAGGCAACATCGGAGGTCATAAACATGTGAAGCTATCCCTGCAACAGGCCGTGGTGAAGGCCCACACGGTTGTGAGACGTCGAGGCACCCACATTTTCTCTAGACAATCGGCTCATAGATGGCGGTAAGGTTGTTGCCTTACGCGCCGGTCGCCCTTTACCTTCCAGGAAGATTCCTGGTACTCATTTCTGTTAGAGGCTGAGTCGACTCCAGGGCCACAGTGCGGCTAGAAGTGAAAAAAAAATCCACCCATTGAGACTCGAACCTTAGACCTTTCGGCTTGTAGTGCCTCAACCAACTACGCTACTTTGTGCACCTCCAGAAACACAATAGTTTTATTAATATACCATCGTCACAAACTTTTAATTATTAAGTATCACTTTGTTTAACTTAAGGTTAAAGAAAAACAAACTAATACAGAAAGTCGATTTTGCTTATTACAGAGCACCGAGTAAATAAAACACTACGCTGAGGGTTCAGTTAGCTATACGAAGGTATTTTGCGCAGTGTGCCTCTATTACAGAACATCGTTCTGCATGTAAATAACCGACACGTCCAAACTTAATTACATGGCTCGCGAATCTACGCCCCTACACCACCACACTTCTTAATTAGCGCTCCTCAAAGCAGTGAACCGATAAATTGGGTGCTACTGGTTCCCAAACACAGCTTTTCACTCTGAGGAAAGAACAGACACGGAAAGAGTCTGGAATAAATTTAACAAGTTGCATTTAAGACGGAAATATATATATATATTTGCTTCTTTACAATCTACATCATTACAGAGTATTAAGTAAATGTGTTGCATTTGGTTAGCTCGCAAGGAAAACATCCAGTGATGTTTCTCCTACATGTAGTTTATTTCATTGATTGATGATGTCTTGGGGCCATGTTCTGTTCAGTCTTCTTGTCACTGGACCGTTCGTGTATAGCTCTTCTATTAATTCGTTGTCATGGTTTACAGTTTGGTTTTTGTATCTTTCAGCCATTCTTAGTGTTTCATTTTTGACGAAGGGTGTCTTTAGGTCGTTATGGAGTGTAAGGTTGCTCACATACCGTGGCGAGTCTGCAGTTGCCCTTAGTGCTTTTGATTGGAATCTCTGGATGAGATTGATTGTCGATGGCTTTGCACATCCCCAGAGTTGAAGACCGTAGGACGAAACAGGTTTCAATACAGCTTTGTATAGTAGTAAACGGAAATATATAGGATCAAACTTTAGCGGATAGAGGGTGCCGCGTGGTCAGCGCAACGGAACTCCACAGCCATTAATCCCGGTTTGCTAGACCGGAGCCGCTACTTTTCCATTCAAGTAGCTCCTCAATTATCCTCACGAGGCTGAGTGGACCCCGTTTCGGACACACTACTTCTCAGAAAATCTTGTAGCGCCGGGAATCGAACGCGGTACCTCTGGATCTGTAGCCAGGAACTGTAACCACTAGACCACAGAGGAGATCTCCATTCGATATAAAATCGATAAATATTGTATGGTGACAACCGTCATAAGCAAGGAAATGCAGATTCTTATAATACATATTTTGGGAAAACGGATAAGAATAACATGGCGACCCCAATAAATATTTTGCCTGCTTGCCTTAACCTATAAATTCTTGTAGCATTAGACGGCAAATGTATACACGATCATGTTACGGTTACGATCTCGTAATGCATAAAGCGTGTAACACTTCTGACACTTAAAATCAGTCACGCGAACGCTAAGTGGTAAAGCAGTGCATATCCATCAGTGTGAAAGGTCTGAAAAGCTGTAATTGAACTTTTTAGGGTTAAAAATAGAGGAATCCGCAGTGACCTCGGTGCGTCCCTAGATACAAAATGAAGCGATACATTTGCGCCCTGACCGTAATAGGTCTCAGATGCGATGCGGGACAGATATAAACGGAGCTGTGGTAGCTACTGACCTCTCAGCTGTTTGTCTCCGTCATTACGAAGTACGGTAGTTCCCTGGGGCCGTCGCGGTACGCCACGTCACGGTCAACAGGCTCACTTAACGTAACGTACTGGAACAGTTTACTCTAATTTACAATGAAGTTATACTCGGGACTACAAACTTTCAACTAAGCTCGGGGAAGTATAGGGAACAGTGACGTAACTCAAAATGTTAACGACTAATTAAAATAATATAATTTAAGGAAAGATAATCTCACAGATGTGAACCCAGAGTCGAGAGAAGTTAGGGTGTAATCGTTAAAATTTGAGGATTAGTCAACGAACGCAGCAATATAATCACATATTGAATTCAATTCCGCTCCTCCTACGCGTTATCCAACCAACGTTGAATTAAAATTCCGAAATGTGCAACAGGTATAAAGTTGTCAGTCAGTTACCAGAGACTGTTTGTTGCTGATCTTTTTGTCTTTCAGATATTCCCTCTTTTTGTTCCTGAAATGCCTGCTGGTTTCACATCTTATAGTGTTTACTCTTTTTTTTTCATTGGCACTACAGCCCCATTGGGCCTAGGCATACCTCCATGAACATCTCCGTTCACTTCGGTTTTTCTAAATCTTACACATTCGGTAGAACTCCTTGGGCGGGTGATCAGCTCGTCGCATGGCCTATAGCTGTACACACGATTGTTCACATTATCCACATCTATTTCGCTTGGATCCTGAAACCATCGCAAATTGTCCTGTTTCCTTTGGTCTAATATTTTTGAGCATCCTTCATCAAACCATGGCTTATGCCTCTTCAATTCATAATAATCTAAACACTCCATGGAAGAAATTTTGATATTCTAATAGTTTCCCAAGCTCTATTAATACCCACCTAAGCGTCTAAGTTTTCCAAAACTGCGAATCTATTTGAGATTTCAACACAATACTGCTCCTTACTCTCTAAGTAGTTCAATTTTTTAAATTGAACCTATCCATATGAACTCTGTGTGTTGTTTGTTTATTAACTGCCGGTCTTTCCCTAACCTTCGCCATCACCAGGTAGTGGTCAATATCACAATCTGCTGCCCTGAATGATCAGATATCAAGTATTCTTGACTGCCGTCTCCTATCTATCAAAATATGGTCTATTTGATTGTGTATCTTCCCATCAGGAGAACTCCAAGTAAATTTATGGATGTTACGATGTGGGAAGGGGGCACGCAGTAGCTTAGTTGATTGAGGCACTATGCTACAAGCCGGAAGGTGGCGATTACAAGTCCCGATGTGTTCATTGGATTATTATTATTAAATTATTAAAGTTTCTGAGATATAATCATTGAAACACTAAAATGCTGAAAACCCCTGCGAATGTTTTTATGATTTGTAACGTTACGTTATGTTACCTTAAGTTTAAGATTCGCTCCTTTCTTTACTGCGGTTAAATGGAACCTCGTGGAAGCCTCTCTCGAGCGTTAAGTCTGCTCAGACCGCAGCCAAGCGCTGCTTGTGCCTTGGCTACAGTATACATCATTCTGCAGGCGGACTAGGGCTGGTTCACTAAATGTTCGGTTATTTGATTACATTGTATCAACTTCTAAATCTACACAGAGTCACATGGAGGATGACTCCTTGAATATATACTTGAAAATAGGCCGAAACCAGAAAAGATTGTTCTGGAAGTAAAACTCTTAGACTAGGCCACTTCCCGAATATAAGTCTAAGGTTCTTTTTTTAATTCGCTTATTGGGGGGTGGAGTCCAACTGTCTCCACTAGGCACGGCGGCCACTGATTGGACTATTGTACCTGCCCCGGGTGATTATGATGATGGAGAATTTTGTGGAATGAAGATTGACAGGGGAAACCGAAGTACTCGGAGAAAACCTGCCCCAGCGCCACTTTGTCTACCATAAATCCCACTTGATCAGACCCGGGATCGAACCCGGGCCGCCGCGGTGTGAAGCTAGCGACTAACCGCTTGAGCTATGGCGCGGCCCTTCGTTCTGGATAACGTGGAATTGAAGTATGTTGTTCTCCGGGATTTTCTTTGTATATTACCGTTCCACCATTGTTCAAGCCTCATCTGTCTCTGCGTCCTACAGGTGTGCGCTAACCTCGATTTTCCCCCGCTAATCACCACTGCACTATTGCCCCAAATCATTCATCACCGCCAACTGATGTATTCTATTGCTTCGGCTTTCCCCCGTTAATCATAATTCAACAATCTCTCCATACCCACTGACCACCGCCCCCAGAAGCGTGTGTAAGTCCTCACCAAACAGCACGTTACCACGTCCATCCCTAGTTACAGAGTGAGGAAGATAAACAAGTATCCGTGGCTTTAGACCGCAAGCGATTATACCGACCGAGCGACCGCCGCCACTGGACAGAATGCTTTGTGAACCCCAGAGTCAATTTTGACTTTGGAGAAACTTGTAAATTCTGGGTATCGAAACCCGCTTCATCGGTCGTCAAGTCCGTAGCACGTCACTCGACAGACCGAGCTATCCATGTTGGCAATAATTCTGCAAATAAACAAGTGGCATAAAGATGCAGAACCACAAAGAATATTCGTATGTTGGCTCGGAAATGGATCGATCTTCCCACACGCCTAGAATCGACTTTGTCAGGGGCGGATGCAAGTGGCAGCATGACAGGAAACTGTCGGTTGGGATAGATCCACAGGAAGGGGTCATGCCGAGTAACTTACTGCTGTGCCTTGAAGCCACATCGCGTGCGCAGAATTCATGCTCAACACATTTTCAGCTTCTGTACTGCGTTCAGCAAACTGGTTCATTTCACACTTCAAATGTTCTTATCCCCTGAGGAAGGTGAATCACGATGAGGTGGACTTTTTTCAATTGTCCTAATTCTTCCAGCCCCACTATGACCCTAGGGTCGACCAATACTATAACAGAAATGAGTACCAGGAATCTTCCTGGGGGTAAAGGGCGGCCGGCGCGTAAGGCAGACCACCTCACTGCCATCTGTGAGCCGATTTTGTAGAAAAAGTGGGAGCCTCGACCTCTCACAACCCCTAGGGGCCTTCTGGGCCTGTTACAGGGATTCATTTAACTTTACCTAAAAGAGAGGTGGCTGTGCGGGTCACACAACCGTTCTGTCAGTGAGGATAAAATTTAAATGCCTTCAGGTTTGAATCACATTCTGCTCGTCCCATTGAAGGAGTTCACAGGCGTATCTTGATGTATTTTAACTATCCTGGTCATCCGTACAAAGACCTTGGTAAGCACAATCGATCCCTCCAGGGTTTCAAGCAGATAATTCTAGTATCTACTGCTAGTGGAGTGGGACTAAGTTCCTTGTACCGCGGCCACTTCTGGCCTATTGTACCAGCCCCAGATGACAGGTGAGGGTGATTGTGGAGCAATTGGTGCAATGAAGATTGGCAGGGGAAACCGAAGTACTCGGAGACAACTTGACCAGAACTGGGATCGAACCCGGGCCGCCGCGGTGGGAAGCCACCGACTAACAGCTTGAGCTATGGCGCGGCCTCTAGTATCTAACTGCAGAATGGTTTTGCGGTCTATGTGCAACGTCGGTTAATCATTTATTATTATTATTATTAGAGGGGGTGGGTTTCCCCATATACTTAGACCAGTTATTGGTCCATAGTGCGTCCCCCTTTAATTTCTACTGTCGCCATACCCTATCGGTACTGGTGCGTGCTATCGGCCCCGTTCAGCCAACGAGGTCGGCCTTCGGTACCTGATATTTCCCCCATCTACCAGAGGCACTGGAAACTACTTCGGCGGGAAACTTTGCCTAATTTTGCTCAGAGGTCTCCTAGAGACATGAGGACCTTTTACGTGCCGTAAATCTACGACACGGAGGACTTGTTCCCTGAATATTTTTCGCCCTTAAAAATTCCACGACCTCCGAGGGGTTTGAACCCGCGCACCTTGATTCATGAGGTTGGAACGTTACCCCTAGACTACGGAGGCCGTATTCGGTTAATCATCGTTTTCTCTTTATTGTCATTACATGTTTCGGCCTAACCGGCCATCATCAGGCGATTAATCAAAAAACCTCTACACCAGATGATGGCCGGTTAGGCCGAAACATGTAGTGACAATAAAGAGAAAACGATGATTAACCGACGTTGCATATAGACGGCAAAAAAAAAAACGGAACGCAAAGCCAGAGATATTTCGAGATGTCACAGCAGTCGATGCGGAAAGGAATGGCCCTTAATTCTTCATCTAGAATCTCACAGTTATCTAGATTCTAGATGGCTATCAATGATAAACTGGTAAGACCATGAAACAAAACAGCGAGGAACCATTCTGATGCAGGAATACTATTCCATTATGTTCTTGGAGGAACTGCGAAAAACCATCAAAATCATGTTGGCATAGTTGGCTTTCCAGCAGAGAATCAAACCCGGTACCTTCTGAACATGGATAAGTAGCCGAGCTCTCACACACCACACGTGGTGTTTCGACGTGTCCTAGATTGAGTAACTGCCATAACACTTCATAATGGCTCATAATCTCCAGGTCCACTTCTTGTTAATACTGAACTGGTGATTTTATCAAATAAAGTACGACAGAATTACTGGCTTTTCGTACTTTGAAATCTAAAAACTAGAAAAGAAAAACGCTTCCAAATCTGGATCTGTTTCCGTTCTTAGGTGAGGGTGGAGACACTACTCTGATGGGTCCCTTACAAGGAGCTAACCTCAATCACTGGACAACTCATGTCTGAGTCTGGGTCTCATTTTACGACCGACGGTCATTCGTCCAGTCTGCCTTGGAATAAAACACCTATCTGGAGCTTATGAGTATATTTTTATTTCTGTCAGACAGTTGCGGGTTTGTTGATGTGGGGAGCTCTGTCTGATGAGAGGACGGGTCTGTCGTTAAAACAACTGTTGCTGGCCCTTGCCAGTGAAATCATTCCGGGGTTCGAGTCCCCGTAGGACTCGCGACCATATTTTGCTGTCTCAGATTCGAGACTTCCCTTTTCGTTGCTTCCACGTCATATTCACTATTGCTATTTAAATGCCTGAGAACAGACTATGTCAAAGAGAGATAAAAAGAAAATATACAACAAAAATTGTGATAAAACACGCACATTCGTGGAACTACGATAGAAAGGGAGATAGAAATTTATGCTACAAACCTAGTCAAAGAACCTACTGCATGAACACAAAAAACCTCAATAGAAGAGACAACGGAGTGAGCTTGGAATAAACAACACGATATAAAAATAAATCTGAGAGAAATAAGGTGGACCAGGATAGGATCGAAGGGCAAGCTTTGTGAATACTGTGCCGAACATCAGGGGTTTTATAAAACGAGCGAGAACGTCTTGCTCGGTTGGTTATCGAACTTCTAGGCACTCTGTACCACAGAGCTAGTTACTGTCCCGCAGTTTTCTTAATTCTGTTGACCCACTGTCTTGGCGTGTTCCCCGCCATTGTGAAGCAACCTCGCGTGCCGACTTCTGTAAGTCTGGTGTGTTATGTCAGGCAACATACTGAATGTCAGGAGGATATTTCATGTAGTTCGGGGTCGCCTGGAAATCATGCAGACACAACCAGCCTCACTGCTTAAGTCCTTGTCTCCCCTGACCTATTTACTCAATCTTCTGGCAACATGACATCATCAATTTCTGCATCACATTACTAGTACGTCACATCCCCCCCCCAAAAAAAAAACAGGGTATGAAGGTACGGGTCCTGGAACGGTTCTAGTTGCAGGTTCTTGTGAAAATGGTAATCAATCAGGATTACTGGCCTTCAGGACTTCATTTACTGTACAGTAATACAAAAGGAGCCGGGATAGAGTAGTCGGTACAGCGACTGGCTACGGGCTGGTGGGGTCGGAGTTCGAATTCTGGTAGGTTCAAGAATTTATACTGCCAAATCACTCATTCCGCCGGTCACGGTAGCCGAGCGGTCTAAGGCATGCACTGTCTTCGCTCACTCGGAAGCCGGGATCGTGGGTTCGGATCTGTTTCCTGTGAGGTACGAACTGAATTCTTATATATTATTCTTATACACTGCCGGTCACGGTAGCCGAGCGGTCTAAGGCATGTACTGTCTTCGCTCGCTTGGAAGCCGGGATCGTGGGTTCGAATCCCACTCAGGGCATGGATGTTTAGTTTGTGTGTGTGCGTTTTTCTGTGTTTGTGTACAGATAGAGGCCTTGCGACGAGCTGATCACCCGCCCAAGGAGTCCTACCGAATGTGTAAGATCTAGAAAAACCGAAGTGAACGGAGAAGTTCATGGAGGTAGGTCTAGGCCCACTGGGGCTGTAGTGCCAAGGGGGGGAAAATCACTCATTCCAGCACATAATTAAAGAATTAATTAATATTCTACCTTTGCACAGTAAGAAGAATGCGACCCTTAAACCTTACGTGTTACGTTACAGAATGAAGTCTCAATTTCTTCGAAAATTTGTGCTTCTTTTTATTTATTTTAATCTGCCCCAGGCGACACCCTCTATCCGCACTAAACTTCGCCGATAAGCGGCTGTCGCTCAGTCGGTATAGTTCGCTTCCGGACTAAAATCACGGAGTTTTTAGTTTATTGAAGGATTGTATATAAGACTCTTCGAGTCTCAAATGACGGTTCTTAACGTTTATTAATGCCGGCATTTCTTCTTCTATGCGGATAATAATTAAAAATGGCTTCTTTCTTTAATATCCGCTCTACCGTCCTCTCTGAATGTGTCCACAGAGGTATATCGAAATTTTGTTTTGTTCCTTATAACCAATATAAACGAACCTTCTCTTACGATTCTTCACCACGTCGAACCACGTCGAGAATATAGAACCTCATGAAATCTTCATTTCTGTAGACTATTATCTGCATCCGACACTCGCAAAGCATATACTAACATCATTAGACTTTCCGTAAACATAATTTGGGGTTGGATTTGAGGTCCTAACGACGGCGACTATGAAGTTTTCTGAGGTGTTTCGTCGCTAAATTTTGTAAAAATTTACCGATGTTTCGGAGACCTTTATTGCCTCCATCTCCAGGGTTGAAGAGTAAGCCACGCAAACCAGCAAGAAACAAGCAGCCCATCGTGTCTTTTTTGGCTGCATGTTTCTTACTATTTCGCTTCTTTTACTCTTAAAACTCCGAAGATGGAGGCAATATATTTCTCCGAAACGCCCGTAAACAAATAGATTTCCAGACGTCGCATACAAAAGGACAGACCNCCTATTACCGCGAGCGTTACGTTACCGCTGAGGGGTGGGAGGGTCAACATGTCACAATATTGTCACGTGTACGGGGTTAGCGTGACTAACAGTAATGGGTTCGAAATTGATGATTGGGTTTATTGGCACTTCTTTGCAATTACAGTTAATTATAACAGGTCACACATTGAACTCCTTCTGAACGGCGTCTGTCTGACGAAGCTCTGTGAAGAATCTCTCACTAATCTCGGGCTGATTTCTACACTCCCGAATTAAAAAATGCACTGATTTTTATAACGGCCACGATACGGGGATAGAAATCGCCATGTCGAACAGTTCCTCTGTTCTTTTCTGCTGTCACGGGAATGCCTTTGTTAACATTCGCTGCCATGGAAACAAATGTTTACCTAGCCGTTGCCTAGCAAAAATGACTTCCTCTTCTACTACTATTCCGGCTATTAGGCAGTGTTTACCTAGCCGTTGCCTAGCAAATGAACACATTCCGTCACAGTGTCTCGTCGCTTTCATAAGTGTTTTTATCTTCAACTAGCAACTTATTCATATTTCACTTTGTCGGTTGAGGCAATTAAAATGAGTGTTAGCAACCCTCCAGCCCTACCCCAGTAGAGAATGTGTTTTTATGTGTCTTCTGGAGTATTTTCGACGCTTCACTTAATGAGACACATTCAGAAAATAAGAACTTAACCCAAACAAACTCCTCATACAACGCGTGGTTCTGTATCTACCAGCTGTTCAATGTCGGGAAAAAAACATTTACTTTTAATTTTGAAAAAGCCGACCAACAATCCCTATATTGCTGACAGCACTGGGCTACTGCTGACAATATCCAGGACGCGCTCCCGTTAATAAATTCGCGATGTTTGTTTCTTGGTTGGATTTGAGGTTGGCTATGAAGTGTTCAATCTCCTGGGATATAATGCTGTATTGTCCGGTGAAAGTCAACGTACACTTCGGAGGAAAATATCGAATCGAATATTGGTTCAAACAAGAAACCAGCATGAAGCAGGCAGCAGACAGAGGAGTTCGTTCATCTCGAGCACAACGAAACAGAGAAGACCAATAATTAGCCGCCGAAAAACCTTTCATTCATATTTCTTAAACGCCGTGCCATAGACAGACTGGCAGACTGACCGTCGGCCGTAACATAACACTCAGATTAAGATCGGAATTGAGATCAGAGAGAGAAGACCGGAGAGGAGAGCAGATCAGAGAAGACGGGATCAGTGGTCAGATCAGAGACGATGGGCCAGTCAGGTCGCATCGTCTGCAAGACGGTATTTCAGGTAACTGTAACTGTAAATGAGTTATCCAACAAAACACATTCGTCTAATCCACAACCCGTTAATTGTCACGGAACCCCGGACACGTGACAATATATTTCTATGGCACGAAATTCCTTCACTGAAGTTCTTCCTGTTTGCGCTGTAAATAAGCTCCAAACGAAAACCTTAGCTACATAAAAACAGAACAGGAGAGCCGGCCGGAGAGAGGCCGCAAACGAATTTCTTCGCTACAACGAGCGAGCTTAATGGGAACCCATGAAAGATTTATCGAGAGGCTCCTCCTTGTGAGTCACGTGAGGTGGAGAACTGGAGATGTAAACTGCGGTTTTCTTTGGCCAGTGCAGTTATATCCAGACTCCTCGTGGGGTTGGTCTAAAATTAGCATAACTGGGAGATTCCTGAAGTCATACGAGTCTCACAGGGAAATGTCGAAGTAAATTACCGAACAATGAATGAATCTAGGGCCCTAAAACCAACAATATCGCAAAAATATCATTGTTGGCATTATTTCTCATTTGGTGCCATACGAATTAGAAGTTCTGGCGATCAACGCTAGGTTTCAGCACATTACACAGGCAAATGGAGAAATCTACTTCGAAAGGTGCTACAGGAAAGGCTCGTTTCCGTGGTTCCGCAAGATAAAAATGAACCGCCGTGCCTTCGTGTCAATAAACCGTACGAGAGCAGGACACATCAATCTTAAAGCAAGCCTAAACAGATTTAACACTGTGATCATGGTCGAATATTAATGTGGTGATGGGCTGCAAACGGAGGAACATATCTTGTGGTACTGTAAACTGTACGAGGACCAACGGGCAACATTGATGGACATTTTGTCTGAGAACAGCAAAAAACAATACCCAAAGGCAGTTATAGAGCTCTTAAGGCTAGAAGAAAAAAGATTTCTGCAAGGCGTCTGTTACTTCATAAACAACATTCCTATATTTATATAAAACAAATATGTAAGAAAAGTAAAAAAAGTCATTGTACTGATTATTAACAGTCTACTCTCAGATTTAAGTTAAGATCTATATTAAGAACCGCGGGTACCGCTATTAGAGAATAAGATGTTTATAAGAATGTGCCACAGAAGGCTGGATGGGCATTTCCTGGGCCTATTTTGTATTTACAATAATTTGTTCCCACAAAAAAAAGAAAGAGTTTCAATATTTTAACCTATTCCACTCTCGAATAGTCTAGTGGATACCATACCAGCTATCAGAGTAGCACTGTTAGAAGCCGATATCAAGCAACGACTAATGAAGGCAAATAAAAATTGGTGGTTATAGTAGCGATCTGTAGAGTGTGTAAAGACGTGAGTCTATTATAGTTGTTTGTAGTTAACGTGTTATAAGCGTTCAGTGAAGCTAATTATCAACCCAAATCCCGTGTATAATCACAAACACATGGCAATAACAAATACATTTCATAAGACGGACAATATTTAACACGATCGGTCTAAGGCATGAACTGTCTTCGCTCGCTCGGAAGCCGAGATCGTGGGTTCGAATCCCGCTCAGGGCATGGATGTTTGTCTATAGGTAGAGGCCTTGCGACGAATTGATCACTCACCCAAGGAGTCCTACCGTATGTGTAAGATCTTGAAAAACCTAAGTGAACGAAGAAGTTCATGGAGGTAGGCCTAGGTCCACTGGGGCTGTAGTGCAAAAAAAATATTCTTATAGTGATTTACAGGTGCGACAACCAATGGAATTTCAGCTAACACACTGACACGTTCAGCAGATTCTGTGAACTGTGAAAACAAACTGCATTGAAGTTCCATTTTGTGTATGACAAACGTAAGCATTTAAAACCACGAAGCAAGCGGCCAATACCGTGATCTGTTTGGGCACGGCTCACTAGCCGTCTTGTTTAATTTTGCAATATAGAATGAACTGGAAGCTAGCGTCACACGTCCAACTGAACTGCCCATCTGTCAACATGCAGGCTTTGGCCTTCACCTTCTGTCGATTTTCAAGGCCACTGGTACTGTTAACTGCCTATATAACTGTCAATATGGGAAATTTATTCATCTTCAAATTGTCAGCGAAAACTCTGGTGGTACCAATGGGTTTGTCGGTTATCTTGTGGATAAGCATCTCTCCTCAAGAGCTTTAATACAACAGCGACTTCCAAAATAAATTTATAAGAAAATTATGAAAAGAAAAAACAATTATTTCCCAAAGTATAACATTCTTCAGATTGGATATTTATTTACGGTTTATTTAATGACGCTGTCAGTAGCAGAGACTAAACACCATCGAATAATACAATGATAATTGAATAGGAAAGTTGTGAAAGGAAAAGATCGTGATCTAATCTCAGGTACTATTTCGGTATTTACTTCGAAAGAGGAGGCCGCGCCATAGCTCAAGCGGTTAGTCGCTGGCTTCCCACCGCGGCGGCCCGGGTTCGATCCCGGGTTTGGTCAAGTGGGATTTCTGGTGGACAAACTGGCAATGGGGCAGGTTTTCTCCGAGCACTTCGGTTTCCCTTGCCAATCTTCAATCCACCACAATCACCCTCACCTATCATCTGGGGGTGGTACAATAGGCCAGAAGTGGCTGCAGTACAAGGGACTTAGTCCCACCCCACTAGCAATAAAAAGAAAAGACCCATGAAAATTATCAGTCACAATAATCGGTGTCCCAGTAGAGATTCGAATCAAGTACATTCCGAATACAAATCGCTTAAGCCAACATACTCGGTATTGGACCATTCTTGAGTAGCTAAGCGACTGATGGCTTCTCATGAACGACTCAGCTCCATGGAGTTAGTTAAAGTAGGATTTGTACAAGGCGGTCGTGGTCAATTTCAAAAATATTTCCAGGACTCTAACAATAAGTCTTAAGAAACCATATGGAAAACATCCGTGATAAGAGCTGACACTCAGTGGAGATTAGAGCCTGGTGACTTTCGAAAGAAAGTCTACAGAGTTCCCTCCTCAAAAACAAACTCCGTGGCCTGTAGTCCGCAGGCGAATTATAACGACCGAGCGACCGCCGCTTGTCGGCGAAGTTAGTGCCAACTTTAGCGCATAGAGGGTGTAGCGTGGTCAGCGAAAAGGATCCCCACGGTCGTTAATTTCGGTTTTCTAGACCGGAGCCATTATTCTCACTTATCCGCAATTATCCTCACTAGGCTGATTGAACCCCGTTCCAGACCCACTACTTCTCAGAAAATGTGGTAGAGCCGGGAATAGAACCCGGGACCTCTGGATCTGTAGCGAGGAACTCTGACCAGCAACCTGAGATATGAATCCAGCAGAACCCGTTGTAGTTCCACGTGAAACCATACCCTACTTTCACTCCCCCAAACATGTTCATGATGCTGTGTCTAATTAAGCACAGAGTCAACTTATTAAGGCTTGATCCCAGTGTATACATTTGCTAACAGGCTCATTAAGCACGCCCAGCTCCGTGTGTGTGTACCAGTACCGAAAGCAGAGGACGCTGTTCGTTGCTGCCTCGCTAAAGTGTAGAATTACTTGAAATCACTGAGAACCGTATCACATTCACGTTAACACTAACAGGGGGGTGGATACTGGGGTGCGGTCGCTAACGTAGGGCTGAATTCAACGGGCGGAACGTGATCTTGGAGACTCCCTGACGTCTTCTCACTAAGATCCCTGGAGGACGTTCCTGGCAGGATAGAATTCTGATAAAGAAAACAATACCACATGGCTGGTTCTGCAAACAGGGGACCGCATATAGATACTACTACAGAAACAAGTAAAGTTAAAGGCAAAACTATCACTGTAAAGGGTCGTAGAGGCCGATAGGGTTGCGAGACGTCGAGACTCACATCTTCTAGACAATCTGCTCACAGATGGCGGTGAGGTTGTCAGCCTTACGCTCCGGCCACCGTATACCCCACCAGGAAGATTCCTGGTACTCATTTCTGTCAGAGGCTGAGTTGACGCCAGGGCCATAGTGCGGCTGGAAGGATTAGGTCAATTGAAAAAAAAAAAAAACACCTTACTGGGAACTGAAACCGCGACCTTCCGGCTTGTAGCATAGAGCCTCACGGATACAAGTGTGTGAATGTTCCTCTAGTAAAACTTGTTTATCAGAAGCAAGGACCAAGAAAATTACACGAATTTATAAATTCGGAGATGTGACGCCGTGCTGTTTAACCATGTTTCGTAGGAACATATCTACGTCTTCAGTGCAGAACAGTATTTCGACCATAACACATAAATGAGTTAGCTGGTTGTTCAATGTTTCTTTATTTGTTTACTAATCTTATTTTTTACCCTGAAGATGGAGGATGTATTTTAATACGAAACATCAGTAAAATTCTATCAGACTGCATGGTGTCAAATTCCAGAAGATAGTACTCTTCATCTACTGTTATGTGACTACGGCCTAGAAATGTTTCGAAACAACATACTGCATCCATCTTCACGGTACACAAAGATGGAGGTAATATGTTTCTCGAACAATTTGATAGAAATGTACTAGATTATGTGATGTTAGCGCAGAAGAACATAATGTGAAAAAGCCATAATGATTAGTCAACTTTCTTTGTGGTACTCACGACGAAAAGTTCCACAAGAGAGGAACCAGAATCGAACTCCGAGACCATAACGGTTAGGAACGTCAACTCAAGTGAGCATAAAAACTATAACCAAGATTCGTCAATTTCTGTAACTTATTTAAAAGGTTAATGTACTGAGATCAATATATGCAAATCGAGGCTGAAGCACCGAACGGGGTAAACAAAACTGTCAAATTACACAGCGTAATATTAACAGGCGACCATCAGAAGGAGATGAAATAACCAAGAGAGTACAGTGAACCATTCCCTTATGATAAACATTAAATTCACAAGCTGCTATTCGTTACTGCTTGATGATACTCAAACTGGCGAGAAGTCAAAACTACATAAGACCACTGAAAGGATAAAAAATCGTTATTAATCCTTCCATGCTTACTAACACTGCTCAATATAAACAGAAATTAAATATAAAGGTCTATAAACAGTTTAGTGTAGGCTTCGAACTAGCACTGCAATGGAACATCAGCCTACATTAAAATGGATAAAACAAATTTTATTTTAAAGAACTCTGAACTCTATAAAGAAAGTCTCATTGTAGCATATGCTCCTTATGTTGAAAAAATAAAAGGAGACGTATGAAATCACCTACAAGTTTCTGTGTCTGTGGGTCCCCTTACTTCTTCGCTAGGTCGAACACTTGGATCGTGGGTTCCAATCCCTGTCAAGGCATAGATGTCTGCGTTTATTCTGTGTCCGGTGTGTAGGTAGCGGCTTTACTACGGGCTGATCCCCGTCCAAGGAGTCTTACAGACTGTCTAAGATTAAGGAACTGAAGTGAAACGAAGCGTTTCATGGATGCCCTATGCTCCAAGTGAGAGCAACAAGAATAGAAGAGGAGGAAGAGGAGGAGGGCCGCACCATAGCTCAAGCGGTTAGTCGCTGGTTTCCCACCGTGGCGACCCGGGTTCGATCGCGGGTTTGGGTCAAGTGGGATTTGTGGTGGACAAAGTGGCGCTGGGGCAGGTTTTGTCCCAGTACTTCGGTTTCCCTTGCCAATCTTCATTCCAACAATTGCTCCACAATCACCCTCACCTATCATCTGGGGCTGGTACAATAGGCCACAAGTGGCCACAACACAAGGGACTTAGTTCCACCCCACTAGCAAGAAGAAAAGGAAGAAGGAGAGGAGGAGGAGAAGGAAAAGATGAGGCGGAGAAGGAGAAGAGGAGGCGGAGAAGGAGAAGAGGAGGAGGAAGAGGAGGAGAAGGGGAGGAAAGAAGGAAGGAGAGGAGGAGGAGAAGGAAAAGATGAGGCGGAGAAGGAGAAGAGGAGGAGGAAGAGGAGGAGAGGAGGAGAAGGGGAGGAAAGAAGGAAGGAGAGGAGGAGGAAGAGGAAAAGGAGTTGCTAATGCGCCTAAAACCACACATTCACTTATGATACGTCTAAAACCCCAGAATCTCGAGGTACGCATTTCGCTGGCGTTAACCTCTACACGTTTAACTGAAAAGCAATATGCATAAGAGTTCGTGATGCAGATGTAGGTTAACATCAGACTCGCGATTTTGTAGTCCACACTGCAGAGTTCAGAGTAACTGAGGATTGGAAACGGATGCATTTCTTCGAAGCTGGCGGTAAGATGCTATTGCTTTCTGGTCCATAATGGAGATTAATGGCAGAAACGTAAAAGGGAGCGAGCAGAAGAAAGCCAACACATTCCGTTTATTGGATCGCTGGCATGGAAACGCAGAAAGTGTTTGACATCCTTGCTTACCCCGCAGAACTGACCAGCGGTACTCAGATGCCGCAAAGAACATCATCTAACGTGTCCTTCAGCCTCCTTCGTCACTGCCAGAATAACCGGAGCTCTCATTATCAGACCCGGTCCCGTTCGCTCATTAAATACGCCAAGTAACTTCATGTTTATAGAATTTGAGGCTCTCGCAGGGGCAGTTACGCAGAGTTCTACCTCCTGGGATATAAACGTCGTGGTCTAGCGGTCAGAGGTCCTGCTACAGATCCAGAGGTCCGGGTTCGATTCCTGGCGCAACCAGATTTGCTGAGAAGTAGTTGGTCTGGAACGGGATCCACTCAGCCTCGTGAGGATAATTGAGGAGATATTTCAAGCATATAGCAGCTCCGGTCTAGAAAACAGAAATTAACGGCAGTGGGGATCCCTTGCGCTGAACACGCGATACCCTCTATCCGCTAAAGTTGGCACTAACTTCGCCGACAAGCGGCGGTCACTTGGTCGGTATAGTTCGCTTGCGGAGTGAAACAACGGAGTTTGGTTTTCTTTTGTTTCATCATCGATGATATATGGCCTCGAAATTGTGTGTCGTTAAATAACAAAATTATAATTGTTTACGTGAATTCGGGAAGAGGAAATTTGGTTACGCTTTGATGAGCGTTCACAATGTCAGAGATTCCACTAACCTATGCTTTCCTTCGGGATCTTTTGTAGTACGTTGAAAGACAACCGACGTTTCAAAGGAATATGTCGCCTCCATCTTCAGGGTCGAAGAATAATCCAGGAATGCTTCTCACCAATAGAAAACCACTTTCAACGCGAGCTTTAAACGACGTAAGGCCAATTTAGGTATATGAGAATACGTACGTTACTTTGGAGGTCGAACCCAAGTAGAGTTAGTGTCTCTTCTTGAATTTCCGGTCTGTGTACATAGACTGGAGTAGCGTTTCCTTGGCAGGTTGTTTTCTCTGCTGAAGAGATGAAGGTGCTGGAGACGAACAGAATTTCGAGAATGCCGAAAAGGAAGAAGAAGAAGAATGTTGATACTGCAGCTGATGGTACCGTCCGCATTTATTGACGGAGTCTCAATTTTTCTACGCTATTTGCTTTGTCTCTAAACTGACAATGCCAATATTGACATTTCTCTTACTGACTCCGAAGGTTTGACACTCTTTAATGCTCACTTCTACTTCAAGGTGGCCGCACAAGTTGGCTCAAGCGATAGCACTTCCCACTCGTTTAAGAAAGCACGAGGTTAGAATCTCGGTGAGGACACGAATTATCCTGATTGCAGGGACACTACTTCGCATTAGGACACGACCGCTTCCAAATCATTATTCACTAAGAACCCTAACATTGCACGTTGTACATACAGTCTGACTGTCTAAGAAATTGACCTTACTTACTTACTTACTTACTTACTCATGAAGCTGAGCCCTTCTGGAGGAGCCGCCAATTCTGCGGCTTCTCAAGAATTTACCAGCATTTTATTGAACCCGAAGGTTCACTATCGTGTTCACAAGAGCCCTCCACCGGTCCCTATCCTGAGCCAGATCAATTCAATCCATACCATCCCATCCTATCTCTCTAACATCCATTTTAATAGTCCATCCACCTACGCCTTGATCCACCCAGCGGTCTCTTTCCTTCCGGCTTTCCGACCAATATCCTATATGCATTCCTCATCTCCCTCATTCGTGGTATATGCCCTGCCCGCCTCATCCTCCTTGACTTGATCCTTCTAATTATACTTGGAGAAGAGTACAAGTTGGTACAATGCACCACGAAGTCGAAATAACAAGAAGTCCTGGGAAGAACTAATCGCCTACTTTCCTTTGATACGACATGGACCGCATATAGAACGAGGCTTCCCAAAATTCTTAGTTGTCGCGGGAAAGTGTTTAACGAGACGTTGCCTAGTAACGGTTGGAGGATACACACACAGACTCTCCTTTGATACGACACGAATCGCATAGAAAACGATGCGCACCACAATTCTATTGTTGTGTGCATTCGTCGCCGCAGGAACGTGTTGCCTACCAATGATGGGGGGAGGGGATACACATAAACAAGGTGATGTGAGGTATTATGAAAAACGCCGTTAGGACTGGCTGAGGGGCCAATATATATATTGTGACATGTTGCGCAAAGCCGAGCCCCCCCCAAGCAGTGACGCGGCGGGTGAGTCAGCGCTCCCCTCCCACCCCTCAGCGGTAACGTAACGCTCGCGTAATAGGCGAGTAATCACCCCGCATCCTGGCAGCTATGCGCGGTGACGTCACGAGCGGAGCCGAAGATAGCCGAGCCCCGTAACCGGGTAACTATGCAAGGCGAATCAACAGCGGTGACGTAACAGGATGACGTGGCACTCATTACGCAACAAGCAAGCACTGCAGCTATATAAGTGAGCTGCACAGTGGCTGCGAGTCAGTTNTCATAAAGATTGGTCTACGCATTCAGAAGTTTATATGGGGGGGTTTACACATAGACACACAGCAAGGTTATCTGGTAAGCCAACTTTTGGGCTCCTTAAAATAAAGAATGTTTGCTTATGCGATCTCAATGTTGTCTGTGTATATGTGTATCGACCCTTATTAACATTAGAATGATGAAACAATCTTTACGAAACTTGGTATGTACACGTATATCGTGGCACCTGAGCCCATCTCAACGGCGTACTTAATAAATCACTTCCATGTCTTTGTTCTTCTATAGGAGTTAAATGATGCCAACTGAAGCTGAGAGACGGATACTATTGGACGTTTTCGGAACTTAACTTGAAAGTTCAGAAACGTCGCCATTTTTGCAATTAGAAACTTTTACACTTCAGTGAATTTTTATACAGAGATTAAAAAAACGTTTAGTCAATGAATTTTAAAAAGGGCTCTCAATATTATAATTCTTTAAAGATTCATTAATCTCGAGGGATGTTACGAAATGTGCATAGAGACACTGATGAATGTTTTAATTCATTTCTTGTTTAATTTAATTATGGTGATTAGTCTTTGCTAGTTTCTTGAGGTGGGGTGAGACTGAGTCCACTTGGTACGTCGGCCACTTCTGGCCTATTGTACAATACCAGCCCCGGGTGATAGATGATGAATGTGAAGCAGTCGGTGGATTGAGAACTGGCAGAGGAAACCGAAGAACTCGGAGAAAACCTGCCCTAGTGCCACTTTGTCCACCACAAATCCCATCTGACTTGACCTCGGCTCGAACCTGGGCCGCCGCGGTGGGAAGCCACAGAATAAGCGCCTGAGCTTTAGGACGGCAACAATTGCTAATGATTCAAGAAGGAACCCGGATAGCGCAGTCAGTATAGCGACTGGCTACGGGCTGGACGTGAGGAGCCGGGATAGCGCAGTCGGTACAGCGACTGGCTACGTGTTGGACGTGAGGAGCTGGGATAGCCCAGTCAGTATAGCGACTGGCTACGGGCTGTGCGTGAGGAGCCGGGCTAGCGCAGTCAGTATAGCGACTGGCTACGGGCTGG
>NW_019735493.1:122571-124609 GCF_002891405.2 Cryptotermes secundus | reverse complement strand
TGACTGGCTGCGTGCTGGACGGGAGCGGCGAGCATAGAGCTGTCAGTATATCGACTGGCTGGCTACTGGCTGGACGTGAGGAGCCGGGATAGCGCAGTCAGTATAGCGACTGGCTACGGGTTGGACGTGAGGAGCCGGGATAGAGCAGTCGGTATAGCGACTGGCTACGGGCTGGACGTGAGGAGCCGGGATAGCGCAATCAGTATTGCGACAGGCTACGGGCTGGACGACCGACGCGTCTGAGTTCGAATCCCATTAGGGTCACGAATTTTCACTTCTCCACGTCGTCTAGAGCGGCCCTGGAGTTCATCCTGCCTCCAATCCAATGGGTACCGGGGGCTCTTTCCCTGGGGTAAAGCGTCTGGGGTGTGAAGCTGACCACTCACCTCCATCTAGTGCCGAGGTCAAGAAAATGTGGATCTATACCTCCAATCCCCATACGCCTTCATGGTGTAGTGGTTCATTAGTTAAGCACAGAGAGAACTTTACCTTTAAATGAGTCAAGAAACTCGGAAGTATGTGGAAGGAAGTGACCAAGATTTCATCTGAGATATCACTTAGTAGTTTCATACAGGGACTGAGAAAAATCACGGAAAGAACCTCAGTCAGGATGGCGGGTCTCCTAAGCATGAAACACTGTCTAAAATATCTTTCTGGTTGCGTCATCAGATCGGACAGAGAGTGTCACTTGACTGTGCAAAGGATCCTCACAGCCGTTAATCTCGGATTTCTAGACCGGAGCCCCTACTTTTCTATTTAAGTACGTCCTCAATTACCTTCACGAAGCTGAGCGGACCCCGTTCCAGACCCACTATCTCTCAGAAAATCTGGTATCGCCGGGCACCGAACCCGAAACTTCTGGATCTGTAGCCAGGAACTCTGACCACTAGACCACAGAGGCGGTCAATTGATGTACAACTTCGCATCAAGAAAACAACAGATGCTGCCCACAAATCATCTTCACATGGGAACGGTTCGTCAACCCCTAACAACGCGTATATTAAGAATAGGCCCGCCTTGGCCTATGTAAATGATGTAAAACAGCATCGAGGCTAGTAACATCAATAGAAAAGAACTAAAAAGTCTTTCAAGACACACATAATCTATCATTTGTAAATATTTGCGGACTGTACCTGAAAAGTTTCTTGACTGTGAACTTCAATTCCTTTTTTCATTCGGCACTTACCTGGAAAGAAAGAACAAACATGTGTTATTATGCAACTGAAGGCTGTAACAATGAAACATGGGAACACTCACTCATAGAGCTGAGCCCTCCTTGAGAAGCCGCCAATTCTGCAGCTACTCAAGAACTTCCCAGCATTTTATGGAACCCGAAGGTTCACTACCGTGTTCACAAGAGCCCTCCACTGGTCCCTATCCTGAGCCAGATCGATCCAGTCCATACCATCCCATCCTAACTCTCTAAGATCCATCTTCATACTATCCTTAGGAAAATGGTAGCGGAAAAAAGAAAAGCGCGAAGAACGTGGCAACGAACGCGGAATAAACAAGATAAAACCCTCCTAAACCGTCTCACACACAAACTACGCTCGGTCTTAACGGAAACCCGAAATGCCTCTTTTCAACAATACACCTCAAGCTTAGCACCTGAAGACAACTCGTTATGGAAGGCAACGAAAACTCTCCGGAGACCGACAGTAGCAACCCCTCCAATCAGACGCACTGACGCCAGCTGGGCTAGAACAGACCCTGAAAAGGCTCAAGCATTTGCACACTATCTCGAGATAGTCTTCACACCGCTACCTACGAACGCCGTGGACGACGAGACTGAAATTAATGCTTATCTGGATATGCCATGTCAAATTGACCACTCGTTGAAATAATGCAAGAAATCAAAAACATCAAACCCCGCAAAATGCCTGGGTACGATCTCATCACTGGAGAAGTCCTCAAGCACCTTACCAGGAAGGCACTGGCGCTACTAACAGCCATTTTCAACAGTATGCTTCGACTAGGCTACTACCCCGTACAGTGGAAATTTGCACAAATAATCATGATTCACAAACTGGGCAAACGT
>NW_019735493.1:87729-121574 GCF_002891405.2 Cryptotermes secundus | reverse complement strand
AAAATAAAAAAAATACTATCCTTGGCCGCGTCATAGCTCAACCGGTTAGTCGCTAGCTTCTCACCGCGGCGGCCCGGGTTCGATCCCGGGTCTGGTCAAGTGGGATTTGTGGTGGACAAAGTATCGCTGGGGCAGGTTTTCTCTGAGTACTTCGGTTTCCCCTGTCAATCTTCATTCCACTGATTGCTCCACAATCACCCTCACCTATCATCTGGGGCTGGTACAATGGGCCAGAAGTGGCAGCAGTACAGGGGACTTAGTCCCACCCCACTAGCAATAAAAAATAATATTATCCTCACACCTACGTCTAGGTCTTCATAGTGGTCTCTTTCCTTATGGGTTTCCTACCAAAGCCTTATATGCAAAATACATACGAACATTTTATATTTTACTAAAGGTGTAGAGACGGTTGTATAGCTATTTAGGATCTTACAAGGACCTGAACCGGTTGCTGACTCAGTGAACAGCAGCCGTTGCTAGGTAAGTGCTCTGTAAACACTTTCCCGCGGAAAGAACAAACATGTCAAAAATATCCTGGCTATCGCTAGGAAACCGCCTGTAACAAGAAAGGAATTGCTGGAAAAGTTATTTTCTGTTCGGTGTGTGTGGTTACAAGAAAGGCAATTGGGGCGTGTGGAGGCGGGGTCGAATGCCTCCACTGCGACCCTGCGAGTCGTAGGAGGCGACGAAAAGGGAAGTCTCAAATCTGAGACAGTAAAATATGGTCGCGAGTCCCAAGGGACTGGGACCCGAGAAAGACTGCGCTTGCAAGGACCAGCAGCATGTATAAAAGACAGACCCGTCCTCTGGTCAGAGAGGGCGCCTCACAGACCGTAACTGTCAAACAGTAATACATATCTGGTCATGAGCGCCAAATGTGCCTAGACACCAAGACTTACTGACTGACTGTCAGTCGCAATGTGAATTTGACTTTGACTTGGCGATCCAATTAGTTGAGGGTTGCCAGTTCAGATGTGAATAAAGGAGTTGCAAGAGTGCGCCTGTAAAAAGAAGACTTTTCTAAATCCGTTGCCAGGATGCGACTAATGAAGAGTAAGAAGAATTAGGGTGTCCTTGTGGTTTTGTAAAGTGTGTAGATCAGCGGTAACGCTATAATTACTTGTAGTTCCGAGTCGTGATAATAAATCCATTCACCAATCCATACCCCGTCTATAGTCACAACCCTTAAATCGTGACAGTATCTATTATTTTAGGCGGTCGATAGGTCGCTCTATCAAGTTAGAAACCCCCTGGCCTAGGCTGTAGGTAAATGCGAGTTTCGGACAAATGAGTTATGGAGTGCGGAAGTGTGACGTACGAGAATGGACGATGTAATCTGGAGCTATGTGCCAGTCCGTGGTCAGCAAATGTGAGTTATGCAGTGAAACATTAGCTCATGAATGTGTAGGTTCGGAGAGCGACCGGTTCTGAAGAGAGTGAAAAATCGAATGGGAGCTCTACAGGAACGAGCTGTCAGTTTTATTATTCTACATGACAAGTTAGTGTAGTTAATTGAGGCACTATGCTACAAGCCGGAAGGTCGCGGGTTCGATTACCGATGAGGTCATTGGATATTTTCAATTGACCTAATCCACCCAGCCTCACTATGGCCCTGGGCTCGACTCAGCCTCTAACAGAAATGAGAACCAGGAATATTCCTGGGGGTAAAGTGCGGCTGGTGGGTAAAGCTGACAACTTTTTGTCTCGAAAATGTGGGAGCCTCGATGTCTCACAACCTATGGGCCTCCACGGTTTGTTACAGGGATAGATTTGTTTTTTACCATAAAGATGGAAGCAGAAAGTTTCTCCGAAACATATTTAAATATCTACAGACTATTTGGTGTTACAGCTGCAAGAACATTTAAACTAACAGTATGTGGGGTAGACACCAGTATATTGACATTTTGTGGATGATCTGAAAAAATCCATGAAAAATTCGGTCATGTTAACCGGTCTTTGGTTCGATATTTCGATCAGGGATCACTCGAATAGGAAACGGAATACATAACTACTAAACCTAGAAATTAAGCGATTTTCCGGTATCAAATTTCATCCAAATTCATCAGGCGAACACATAAAATAAAAAATGGATTATCAATTTATTGGATTTTAGGTTCTCACAGCAGTGGCTATGAATACTTCCATCTTCTGGTTTATAACGCTGTACAGTCCGATGAATGTCAACAGATGTTTCGAAAGAACATATCATCACCATCTTCAGACTCGGAGAATAAGTCAAGCAAGTAACTAGCAAGAAGGCATAAAGTGCAAAGCAGAGCAGCACTGTTTGGATTTCTCGTCCTGAAGATAGAGGCAGTACATTCTTACGAAACGTCGGTAAAATATGAGAGTATATGGCGCCATATAGCAGTAAATAGTACTTCTAATAGTCACCGCTTTGAAAAGCGTAAATCCAAAATAAGAAACATCTATCGACGCGTTGCTCCAAGTTCAACTTCAGTTAAAAAACTCGTTTTGTTGTACAAGCAGGTTTAAATTTAAATCTCCCAAAGAAAAATGACACGGAAGGAATAGAAATGGGTTATACAACAATTATTATTGAAACTGTCTATACGTGTTCAACTTGTCTTCATTTATTTCGTGTAATGTCATTTCCTTGGGTTTCCAAGCGGCGGCTCCAGGATATAGAACAATTTAAACCAAGTGACTGAGGTTCTTATGCCTCATATACGCCAACTTTGTAACGATATTGTGGCGCGCCGACTAAAAGCCAGAATATATGAGTCACAGCGGGAGTCCATTGTTAGGCAACGGCTCGGTATCCACTGTCATACAGGTTCAAGTGAAAACGCATACATAACAGACGTTATCACGCAAGTGAAAAACCAGAACTATTGAAGTTCCCGCGGCAACGAATACATTAGCTACCGGCAGATAGAACACGTGAAACGGAGCCCCTTGAACAAGGTGTCTTCTAGGCCGTCCGACTGTAGAATATAAAAGACCAGACCAAATCAGAGTACAACATAACAGATGTACGTGTGGAGGCGCGTTCGAATACCTCCACCGTGACCCTGCGAGTTGCAGGAGGCGACGAAAAGGGAAGTCTCAAATTTGAGACAGTAATATATGGTCTCGCGTACCAAGGGTCTCGGACCTGAGAAAGACTGCGCTGGCAAGGACGAGCAGCATATACAAAAGGCAGACCCGTCCTCTCGTCAGAGAGGGCGCCCACAANACCCTGAAGATGGAGGCGATACGTTCCTCCGAAACGTCGGTTAACACCACATATACACGGTGCCAAATCCCAGAAGACTGCTTTCTTCATAGTCACCGCCGTGAAAGCCTCAAATCTTACAAGACCGTAACTGTCAAACTCTAATAAGGATCTGGTCGCAAGCCCCAGATGGGTGCTTTATGTCAAGACAGACTGGCCGACTGACCGTCGGTCGTAAAATACTCAGTAGAACAGAGAACAGAGGCGAACGGGGCAGAGGTGAGAGCAGAAGAAACCAGCTCAGCTAAGAACCAGGAGTAAATGGACTAGTCAGGTGGCACTGTCTGGAAGACGTTATTTCAGAGTGATTGTAACTGTAATTGTAACGACTTATCCAATAGACAGCTTCGTATAATCCGGAATTCATTCATTTCTTGTCGCGTTACCAGGATACGTGACAATATTGTAACCTGTACACCCATTGCTAGGCAACGGGTCGGTAAACACATTCCAGCAACACACGAGCACGCACGCCTCAAAAATAACTTCATATGGGAGAATCTGAAGTATAACAACCCCTGAAAACAACATCAGATAGAACAGATCGAAACAAAACAACCCCAAATCCAGCCTCGGATTGGAGCCTGAAACAGAATTGCTTTCCAGAAGCAGCCTCGGATGGGGTAGTCAGTAGCAAAAGAACCCTCGGAACAGGTTCTCATAACTGAACTTTGGTAAAATCGAGGGCGGAGTACATCCGAATTTGATGCTATCGAAAGCTAGCCATGAGGAGTCAGCAGGTCTAACTTCCCTCTCACATGACTAAAGCTTTTAAGCTTCAACATAAATTCACGGAAGCGTGCCCTCTTTTGTACACTCCACTCTGCATAAAACCAACCAAAGGCAAATAAACAGGCTGTTCTCTCTGTGCTGAAATATTCATGAAGCAACGCAACACAAAGTACAGAAGCCAACACAAATAATGCAGCAGCAAGCAAAATTCTCTATGCGGTTCTTCAGCTAAAAATATAAAATGGACACATAATAGAGATGTAATGTTTCAGGTCCCAAAGTATTTCACGTATTTCGATTACAATTGGTAGGGGGTAAAATAATCTTTAGCCGGTCACGGTAGCCGAGCGGTCTAAGGCATGTACTGTCTTCGCTCGCTCGGAAGCCGGGATCGTGGGTTCGGATCCCACTCAGGGCATGGATGTTTGTGTACGTTTTTCTGTGTTTGTGTACAGGTAGAGGCCTTGCGACGAGCTGATCACCCGCCCAAGGAGTCCTACCGAATGTGTAAGATCTAGAAAAACCGAAGTGAACGGAGTTCATGGAGGTAGGCCTAGGCCCACGGCCTGTAGTGCCAAGGATAGCGTCGGTGATAGGACGAGAAATAAATATGAAGTAGCTGGCAGGAGAAACTGAAGTACTCGGAGAAAACCTGCCCCAGCTACACTTTATCCACCACAAATCCCACTTGATCAGACCCGGGATTGAACCCGGGCCGCCGCGGTGGGAGGCTAGCGACTAACCGCTTGAGCTATGGCGCGGCCAAATGTGCCCTTAGTGGCACTCTGTCCACCGCAAATCCGACATGACCTGTCAGTTATGGCATGGTCCAGTATTTGAATATCAAATGTAACTGGGTCCCCCGTCTCACATGCAACACGCCTTTCTATAAAACGTACCGGGTGTCCGGATGAAAGGTATAAAAAATAAAAAATTATATAAAAAAAACACCGTGGCCTGTAGTCAGGAAGCGAACTATACCGACCGAGCGACCGCCGTTTGTAAGCATAGATATATTTTATTGCTAGTGGGGTGGGACTAAGTCCCTCGTACTGCGGCCACTTCTGACCTAGCTGCTTTCTGACATATAATTATTTTATTTGATACCTTTCGTATTCTGCATAAAGTTTCGCACATCACATAACTTTTAATTTTATAAAAGATTTCACTACATGTTTCGACGAATATGGTCATTATCAGGTGTTTAAAATTTGTAGGCGGAAACTGCAGTGTTTCTCTTTTGCGATTCTAATATTCGATATGAAGGCCCATCTAACGCCGATCACAGTGGCCTGCGCAGTCTAAGGCAAGAAATGTTTTCGCTCGGTCGAACACTGGGATCGTGGGTTTGAATCCCATTCGAGGCACGGATAACTGTTTGGTTTCTTGTCTGTTTGCGTTAGGCAGTGGCCTTACGACGGGCTCATCCCCTGTCCAAGGAGTCCTATCGACTGACCAAGATTAAGAAACTGAAGTGAAACAAAGCATTTCACGGATGTCGTATGCTCCAAGTGGGAGCAAGAGGGAAGGACGGGCGGACAGACGGACAGATAGATAGTAGAAGGGCCTTATATAGAAGAACATGAATGAACCGGAAAGTGGTCAAGGTAAAGTCCTGCCTGTGCTTACCTAATTAAGCACTACGTCATGAAGGTGTGTTAGAGAGTGGATCTATAGATCCATATTTTCTTGATGTGAGCACTAGTTGGAAGTGAGTGGTCAGCTTCATGCCCCGGCCGCTTTACCCTCGGGTAAACAGCCCGCGGTACTCATTCGATAGGAGGTTCGGTGGATCCCAGAACCGGTCTCGATGACGTGAAGGAGAGTAAATTCTTGAACCTAAAGGGACTCGAACTCGGATCCCTAGTAGTCTAGCCTGTAGACAGTCGCTATACCGACTATGCTATAGGTCAAGAGTTTAAACAAATTATATTTAGAAGAGATTTTTAAATGCGTTCTATTATTCAGGAATATAAATCTTAGAGCACATTTTCCTCACACAAGCAAAGGATTGAAGCTATATATCTGTAGTAGTGTAAATACTGCTAACTGAAAGAACAGTATAAAAGCCATGCAACATCGCGTGACTATATCTGGCAGTGAGGACAAAAAGGGACCAACTCTCGTTGTTATGTCCGAAATGACAGAAACTTCAGAACGTCAATTTGTACCGNGCAACGCAACTCATGAAGCCACCTACCTCTCGTAGACTGAAGAAGAATCTGCCCAGTGATCTGCCCTCCAGATTCTCAGATTAAAGTAGCTTGTAGTGTAGTAAATAAGTTAGCTTTAGGAACACTCCCTACAGCCCCAACAGGACTATCCATACTCCACGGAGAGGCGCTACTGTGTGTCTCTCCCCATGACATCGTAGATACTTTTCAAACCATTCTGCTAAATGTATCTTTACAGATTGCACAATAAAAGTCGGGATGTAAAAAAAAAATTGTACCGGAAACTGCCTGTGACTCAACCACTGCCAACCTTCTGAAAATTCTGACGTGTGCCCACAGCCACAATTTTGATAATAAGACAATCTGACAAACAACTCAAGCAGTGGTGCGTTGGATGCAGCTGTGACCGTCTGTGCTACGTGAAATTCTCTAGTAGTAATAAGTAAAGTTGTCCCCGTGCTTAACTAATTAATCANCTTTCCAAAGTCTTTGAAAAACTTCTCTTTCAAAGACTTCTCCCCATAGTTGAAAACCAACTACTCTTACCTGATCACCAATTCGGATTTCGGCAACGCCATTCTACAATACAACAGACGNCCCCCCCCCGAATGAGCCCCCGATACCCATTGGACAGGAGGCTGGGTGGGATAGCTTTATCTTTTTACCTTACAAGTTAACAGAAGCGTCGACATCAACTTTTATTATTGTTATTCCGAGTTATACAGCAGGTCAGGAACAAGCGAGTGAGGTTTCGTTTCGATATATCGTGTCTGTTCTGTGAGTACCGATATTTTGACGTGGGTGTATGAAGTGTAGTAAATTACGTAAAGGAGAAGGTTTCAGCTTGACTATTTATGCGTGTTTCTGGTTGGAGATGGCGTTAAACATCATCCTCGACGCATCATTCGATATGGAAAGGCACAGGGGGTAAATCAGAGAAAGGTAATGGTGCAAAAACTTTAAAGACGAGACTTAACGTTGAATTCCCAACGGGTGTTACACTGGTATACTAAAATGAAAATAAAACTTCGGCTATCTGATATGATCTACCACCATGTACAAGTGTGTGGTTATCAACGAAAAAGTGAGGTTATGTCGCTCTCCTTCTAACATTCTATGACTGGCTTGTATTGAACTGTTTGAGTGAATTATACATCATGAAAGCAACCCCTAGACTCCATCTTTGTACTGGTGAACCCCAATGATTGCATGTTCCAATATATTTCCGGACTTAGCACGACTGATGTGGTGAGGGCCGCTCCACAGCTCAAGCGGTTAGTCGCTAGCTTCACACTGCTGCGGCCCGGGTTCGATCCCGAGTNACAATGAAGTGTAGTGAAGTGAAATGAAGGGAAGATCATGGTGAAATGTGGGCGCATCAGAACATGACATTATGTATTTCATTACTGTTACTGTTTAGTGTATAGTGTACTTATTTTTTATTGATATTAATTTATTTAATTGTATTTGTAAATGTATTTGCATTGTATTCATTATGCTTAGTGTGTCCTTTATTATTTGTGTAGCCTTGTGTGCTGTGCTTTGTTTGTGTGATGTGTGTTGTCTTATTGTAGTACCACTGCCACTGGATAAAAACCTATTTGCAGTTTAAATAAATAACAATAATAATAATTAGAAAAAAAAGGTAAAGTTATCCCCGTAACAGGCCGTGTAGGCCCATGGGGTTGTGAGACGTCGAGGCTCCCATATCTTCTAGACAATCGGCTCACAGACGGCGGCGAAACTGTCAGTTTTACGCACCGGCCGCCCTTTACCACGCAGGATTATTCCCGGTACTCATTTCTGTTAGAGACTGAGTCGACCTCAGGGCCATAGTGCGACTGGAAGGATTAGGTCAACTGAAAAAATTAATAACTTTAATAATAACAACAATAATACTTGTTGCAATTGCTGCATTTTTTGCCATATTTCATTCGATCGTTCTCATTATTAATATAGGCAAATGATGGCAAGACCATTTTTTTTCCTGTGGCGCTACAGCCCCAATTTGGGCCTAGGCCCACCTCCATGAAACTCTAAGTTTCACTTCGGTTTACTAGATCTTACACATTCGGTAGGACTCCTTGGGCGGGTGATCAGCTCGTCGCAAGGCATCTACCTGTAGACAAACACAGAAAAACGCACACAAATATCCATACCCTGAGTGGGATTCGAACCCACGATCCCGGCTTCCGAGCGAGCGAAGACAGTGCATGCCTTAGACCGCTCGGCTACCGTGACCGGCGGCAAGACCATTAGGGACCAAAATGTTTACACAACATGTACATGTCCTAGCTTGCATAACATAGGACAAACAATAATCGATTTCGTTGCCAACATAACACATTCAAGCAAGTTCAATATTCTGTGCCGATTTTTAAAAAAAAAATTAAATAAGTTGTTAGTCTACTTTCCTTATTTTGAACAAAAATGAGCTCACCATGTCAACTGTGGGGCTGTGAAACCCTTCCTATCAACTTCTGAATGCCTGTACCATTCATTTTAATTGGTAAGTATGTCATGGTACGTGAGACCATCTCAACGGTGTACTTCATAATTCCCTCCCATAAGTCTGTGTTTACATATGCATCCCCATATCGCTGCTACGCAACGACTCGATAACGACGTTAACGCGGCAACGAATACACATTTTCTTATATTTATTTAATTAATAGCATATTTACAATCTACTCTCGCTAATAATGAGTAATAAGTAAATCTGTTCTAAGTAGGTGCCTTGAGAAGTCATCCACTGATGACACTCTGACAGGCCCTGTAGCGGAATGGTGATGGTTTTAATCGTCGTCATCTGCGGGTTGCGGTAGGTCAGACGGCCACCGTCTCCTCAGACTTCTTCTTGCATTTGGTGGGTTGCTAATTTCTGCAGCTAGTCTGTTATTGTGTTCGAGTATGGTTTGATGGTAGACTGCTGACAACCTATGTGTTTCTTCTATGGCGATTTGGAGATCATTACGAATACACATACTTACTTAGTCATGGAGTTGAACCCTTCTTCACGAAAAGCCAAATCTGCATCTACTCAAGAATTTCCCAGCATTTTATGAAACACAAAGGTTCATTACTGTCTTCACAAGAGCCCTCCACTGGTCCCTATCCTGAGCCAGATCAATTCAATCCATACCATCCCATCCTATCTCTCTAAGATCAATTTTAATATTGTCCACCCGCCTACGCCTTGGTCTTCCCAGTGGTCTCCTTCCTTCTGGCTTTCCCATCAATATTCTATATGAATTCCTCTTCTCCCTCATTCGTGCTACATGCCCTGCCCACCTCATCGTCCTTGACTTCATCATTCTAATTAAAATGTATATTCGTCGTACAAATATACATACAATACAAAACTGTTGGACGCGTAGTTCTCTGTGCGGTCTTTGCCGTATCAAAGGAAAACAGGCGATCAGTTCTTCCCAGAACTTCTTGTTTCTAAACAGTTGTGGTCTGTTTCGAGACAATTCGATCGAGTGTTTATATCGCTGTTGTGTCGTCACTGGGCGTGGTGCCCCATAAACCTTGGGCTGAGTTGACCTGACCGCTACTTCCACTCCCACGTTCCTAAAATAAAACAAAATGGCAGCCATTACTTCGTCCTATTGTGACATCAGCCGCGGCAGTAGAGCCGACAAGCATTACCAACAAAGGAAAAATGCGCTGTGTTCGTGCAGCAGTCATTGGGCGCAACAGAAGCCAAGCGTTGCAATCTTACATCACTGCCGATGTAGATGTACGTTTTATATAGTTTTGGGAGAAGCTGTATGACGGTTGATTGATTCCAGATCTATAGGATTTCATGTTCTCACAGCGGTGGTTATGAAGACTTCTATCTTCTGGGATATAACCTGTAGTTCATTAAAAGTCAACCGACGTTTCAGAAAAACACGTCTCCTGCTACCTGCTTCATGCTGTTTTTTTTCTTGGTTTATTCTTCGACCATGAATATGGAAGCGACATGTTCCTCCGAAACGTCGGTAGGTTTTCAAAGCATTACATGGAGTTATATCACAAAAGATGTAACTTCGGGTTTTCAGTCTTGCGTCCAACCGTCAACCTGGTCGGTCGGTTAAATTGCTGTTGGTCTTCGCCAGCACAGTCATTTCTGGCTTCAGTCATCTCGAGATCCATCAGCAAGATTTTTATTTTCTCCTACACATGTATGTGTTTCGAAATGGTACCTCCTCTTCGAGAAAGGAAGGGGTCGGTCTTTCTATCTAGGCGCTACGTCTGTTGTACCGTAGTTTCGGCACGAATGCATAGGGTCACTATGGAGAATGTGCATCCTTTGTCACTGCACTATACTAAGCAATATTTATACGAGATATACCGGGGCTTCTTGTTATGCCGTAACTTAAGCAACTACTCCGACATTGAAGTCAGTCAGCTGAACGGTCGTAGGTCTGACCGAAGCCAAGTTTAAGCCTCTTGTACTTCCTACGCCTATGTCCCCCACTGACGGCACGCGGTAGCATAGTTGGTTGAGGCACTATGATACAAGCCGGAAGGACGCGGATTCTAGTCCCGATGAAGTGGACTTTTTTCAGTTGACCTAATCCTTCCAGCCGCACTATGGCCCTGCGGTCGACAAAGCCTCTAACAGAAATGAGTACAAGATATCTTCCTGGGGGTAAAAGACAGCCGGCGCGTAAGGCTGACAATCTCACTGCAATCTGTGAGCCGATTGTCTAGAAAATGTGGGAACCTCAACATCTCACAACCCTATGGGCCTTCACGGCCTGTTACAGGGATAACTTTACATTTTTTATCTTTATGTCCCCCAGTGACAGGGTGGCCCAGTTATAGCCTCCAGACACTGGCTTCCTTTTTCGGCGCCTTGTAAGACTCGCAGGGCTACGATGGAGGTATTCTAACCAGCCTCCACAGGGGACGTCACAAATCTCAGAAAACTAAATCAACTGAAAAGCTACGATTGCGTGATCTGAGTTAGGCTCACGTTAGGTACTTTGATAATTGTCTTCATGGATATAAAGCCGTCTCGCTTCATTATTCAACGTGTACTGGGATAAAGATGGTCAAACCGTGAAGCTGATGGCTTACCGATCTTGAGATTAAGAGGCGCTTCTCTTCTACGCCAAATACGCGTCTTAACAATATCTTACTGTATCTGTATAATAAATAAAACAAACTCCGTGGCCTGTAGTCCGTAAGCGAACTATACCGACCGAGCGACCGCCGCTTGTCGGCGAAGTCAGTGCCAACTTTAGCGGATAGAGGGTATCGCGTAGTCAGCGCAACGAATCCCCACGGCCGTTAATCTCGGTTTTCTACACCGGAGCCGCTATTTCCTCGAAATAGCTCCTCAGTTATCATAACGAGACTGAGCGGACATCCTTCCAGACCAAATACTTCTAAAAATTTGCTAGTGCCGGGTATCGAACCCGGGACATCTGGATCTGTAGGCAGGAACGCTGACCACTAGACCACAGAGGCGGTCACTGCATAATGTACGTTTAAATGCTAGTAATTCGTCGCAAGGCGAAATCTAATCCAAGGTATACAGCAAGTGATTGCGTTTCAATGTTATGTCGACTAATGCCAGAACATGTTTAGGAAGGGGTCGGCAGCACAGAAGTGCACTCAATAATGCAGCAATGCGGTGGCCACTGGCCTTACCTCGAGGTTTCGATTTCTAACCAATCGATGCCGCTGAAATGGGAAAGTCGATACTTTGACTACGAGATAGGAACGTTCTGATCGCAGAGTAAGCCAGTCATTCAATTGATCAGTAAGTCTCCTGTTGTTCCTGAACACTGATCTCCTGCCTTTCTTTTTTTTTTCAAATCCAATTAAATATGATGCCCTGTTTTCCCACCCTGTATTGCATTTCTCAAGTTGAACAATCCAAAATTTGGTAGATGCATCTTGTTTCCATCACGTGATCCATTTTGCATCAATCTGATCCTTCGTGATTCCATTGGCGTAACAACTGTAGGTGAGACGTATAAATTACGAAGCTCCTCATAATGTAATTGTCTCAATTCTATTCTCCCTTGCACTTTGGCTTACATAAAGAGGAATCGGCTTCTGTCCTTACCAAAAAGCAAGAAATCGATTTTCAGATCGAAACAGACTTAGATGTATTTCTCTTTTCGTACACTTGTATTTTAATCGTCTGTTTCTTTGAAATCAGGTTAGAAGAAGCAAAAATACCGTATGAGTGGTAACATGCATTTACCTGATTAATATGCGCTCCATTTCACAAGGAATATAATTTCATATGTCTTTCCCATAGTAGGTAGATCTAGTTACCGTATTTACGCATGTATAGGCCGCAGCACAATTTTCAGACAGAAATTATAGAAAAAATAATTTTCTTGGAATATTATTTCAGGAGTAGAACACCCTGTATTACTAATTATGAATATAATTTTTTTAAAATGAAGTGTGATTTCGAATATTTCGAATATAAGCCGCACCCCAGTTTTCCTCTTGAATTTTTGGCAGAAAATGTGCGGCCTATACATGCGTAAATACGGTATACTGTTCTGCTTTTTGTTTCATCCGTCCGTCCGTCCGTCCATCCATCTATCCATCCGTCTGTCCGCCTATCCTTCCGTCCATCCATCTACGTACCTACCTACCTACCTACCTATCTATCTATCTATCTATCTATCTATCTACCTACCTACCTTATCTACGTGTATATATGGCTCTACAGCCCTTTGATTAGCCTTGACCGCTTTTTGAATTTCTTGATCCTTTACACAGTCGGTGGGACTCCTAGGACAGGGATCAGCCCACGCAAGGCCGCTACTTGCACACACAGGACAACACACAAACATCCATGTTTCAAGAGGGATTCGAACCCACGATCACCGTGTTTGGGTGGGCCACTCTGATCGCCCCCCCCGTCCCAGTCAGTCGAGAATAAACAGAACGTGAAGAGATATGCCTTGTGGGATATAGCGCAGAGTAGTCCCCTGAAAGTCAACCGATGTTCTGGAGGATTTCACCTTCATCACCGGAGTCGAAGAAGAAGCCAAGCAAGAAACCAGCAAGGCCAGCAACAGATGGTGTCATAACCAGAAGACAGAACTGTTCATAACTGACATAACTGACATAATGTGTCTTGTGGCACAACCAGAAAGTGAAGCTGTCCGATAATTACGCTTCCATGCTCGAGATGTGGCATGTATTGTACCGGCTGTACTCAGCAGAGTACAGATCAATAATATCCGCTTCTACTGCCACATGACCTGTGGATGTACCCCCACCCGCCCATCTCACAGGAGCAAGGGGGAGGATGCATGCATGGCTCCTAACCACTCACATAAATCACCTTACAATAATGGACTATTAGAGAAATTGGAAGTTATCATCTACTCCCCCATTTCTTTCCATTTAAAACTGGGCGGCTAGTGGCAGCTTCTCAGACCACTCACCTCTATGTAGTACAGAGGTCAAAAATGGTGGAGCTGTACCTCCATTCCCCAAAACGTCTTCATAAAATGCTACTTAATTAATTAAGCACAGGGACAAATTTACTTTTTCTAGCAGCTTCTTATTATAGAAATCAGATTCGGACCTCGGCTATTAGATGTATGAGTAAGGTAGGCCGCAAACCGGCATGCGTCAAGACACGATGTCTGCGACATGACGCAAAGAAAGGAGCACAGATGAAACGAATGAGATTATGAAAACGCTGCACGCCGGTCTGAGTCATGATGCTGACGTCAGATTCATGCTGCAGACACGTGTTCCTATTCTGTGCGTCAAGACTCAGACATCAGTACTCAAGGGACAGCACCAGTGGACGTTATCAGCATGACGTCATGTCATAAGACGCAGACACGTGCTACTTCGGTGTGCGGAAACGAGTCTGAATCACGAATGAAGCAACACTGCGTCTTTTGTCTCATGTCTTGATGCTTGTCTTGACGCAGTTGATGTGCTGCCGCCCTTATGGTGTACGAAGTGACATTAGCTACAGGGTGTTTGAGAAATAGGGTGCTGAGGAGAATGAGGTTCATAATTTACGCTAATCTCCAAATGCTGTTTGGACGATGACCAAAATCACGGAAGATAAGATAAATATAAAAAGATGTCCCTGTGTTCATCGAATTAACTACTATGCCATAAAGGCGTATGGTGAAGTGGATGTATAGATCCATATTTTCTTGACCTCGGCATTAGTTGGAGGTGAGTGGTCAGCTTCACGTCCCTGCCGCTTTAACCCCGGGGAAAGACCCCCGGTACCAATTGGATAGGAGGTTGGGTACGGAAGATAAGCTGGATGGCTCAAACCGGCTGAGCATCAAGTACCACCGACCACGTCTATAAGAATTAGACTGTACCGAAGATTAGAGGGAGTCGGTACAGCGATGGGCTAAGGCATGGACGATCGGGATTCGATTCCCGGCAGGAGTAAGAGATTTTTATCTACTCCACAGAGTCCAGACCAGCTTTTAGACCAACCTAGTTTCTATACAATGGGTATCGGGACCTCTTTTCCCGAAGGGCAAAGCGGTCGAAGCGAGAACCTGACCACTCATGTCTATCTAGTGTCGAAGTCATGAATAATGGAGCTATACATTCACTTCCCCTATGTCTTCATGGCGTTGTGATTATTTAATTAAGCAAAGGGATAAATTTCCCTTCACCTTCCCAAAGTTAAGGATGCGTGGAGCTTTACATCCACAGCCCTATAGACCTCCATGGCGCAGCGCCACTCACCCCCACCCCGCATTCAAGTTCTTGAACATTTTTAATAATACTGTCATGTATTCGGGGGTGTGCGTGACTTATATAGGGGGTTTGATGATTGGAATTATTGCATACTTATAGAACATGTTACCACACTTCACAAACCACTATGTCCCTTCTCCGCCATCGCCTGCTGCTCAAGACACTCCCCTTATTCAATTCCGCTCCCAAGCTCGTAGCCTGGTAGGCTGGCGACTACAAACTAAACTGACTCAAACGATCTTCTGTCCTCTTTATAAATGATCGGCACGGACCACACAGAAAACACAGCCTCTCTATTGTTAAGGAGACGTATATTTACCGCAGGTACGTGTTTACCGAGCCATTGCTCAGAAACGAGTTGCATAACACCGTTGTTCTATTGTTGCGTGCGTGCATGTTGCAGGCGATACATAGCAACGGCTGGTGTTTACGGAGTCATCGCTTAGTAACGGATCTATATACCATAATATAGTAACTATCTCTAGTGAATGTAAATGTTTTCTGTGTATTCGACACTAAGCTGTGGACACACACCATTATGATTACTTTCTGGGTGGATACACCGATGTATCAAATGTAGTACCTAGTAGTCACAGTAGGCATGAACTAGCAGGCTCGGAAGCAGGGATCGTGGGTTCGAATCTGTTTCCAGTGAGGTATGAACTGAATTCTTATACATTATTCTTATACACTGCCGGTCACAGTAGCCGAGCGGTCTAAGGCATGCACCGTCTTCGCTCGCTCGGAAGCCGGGATCGTGGGTTCGGATCTGTTTCCTGTGAGGTACGAACTGAATTCTTATATATTATTCTTATACACTGCCGGTCACGGTAGCCGAGCGGTCTAAGGCATGCACTGTCTTCGCTCGCTCGGAAGCCGGGATCGTGGGTTCGGATCTGTTTCCTGTGAGGTACGAACTGAATTCTTATATATTATTCTTATACACTGCCGGTCACGGTAGCCGAGCGGTCTAAAGCATGCACTGTCTTCGCTCGCTCGGAAGCCGGGATCGTGGGTTTGAATCGCACTCGAGGCATGGATATTTGTGTTATTCTCTTTGTATGCAGCGGCCTCGCGATGTCTGGCTGTGGCTTCCGGCTTTCAGCAGTCACGTCACAATATGATACAATACAGAAAACTAGCTAAACACGTGGGTCACTCTAGCATCTGCTGTACGCTACTCAGTCCCATATGAAATAATTCACTACGACGCCGTGAAAACATCAAAATGGTGGTACCTGAGGGACAATTATAAATATTTAATGAAAATAAAACACACAACGACACACGTTTTTAACTTCGACAAACATACATTTTTCAGGTTACAAAGGATGCAGTTTTGGCTCTAACCACTAGGGACAGGAGAACATTACACAATGCAAGAACTGACAGAAGTTGGAAACCGGATTATACGCACGCTGAAGTGGTTTACGGGGTGTCAATCGTGTGATGACGAGTTGATAGGTCAGCGTGGTGCGATGTGAGTCAGGGTTGTACAAAACCGCAACAAGATCAAGAGTGTTAAGTAAATAATAATCTTCAGGAACGGAACCAGTTAATGTAATTGTGGATATTCTTGTCTTTCTCATGTCGCCAGCGTTCCCTGTCATGTGGCTCGATAGAGGGGAGAGAATACTTCATGAGGATATGGTCCGAACATGCAGCATTACAACGTCCATGGAGAGTTCTGACAGTGCAACATGAATAGCGGTCGGAACGTGAGACAAACCGATCATCTACAGTACGCGTTTACAGAGTTTTACAAGTCCCTTGTACTGCGGCCACTTCTGGCTTATTGTACCTACGTCAGATGGCAGGTGAGGGTGATTGTGGAGCAATTTGTGGAATGAAGATTGGCAGGGGAAACCGAAGTACTCGGAGAAAACCTGCCCCAGCACCACTTTGTCCACCACAAATCCCACTTGACGAGACCCGGGATCAAACCCGGGCCGCCGCGGTGGGAAGCCAGCGACTAACCGCTTGAGCTATGGCGCGGCCAACTATTTATGTTAAAATATGTATAGAATTGACAATAAATGTAATCGATCTTTTATAAGATAGTATAAAATATGCAACGTTCATATAATTCTTAAAATATAAAATACGCAAAGTTTATTCTTCATATAAAGCTCAACTTACAGATCACTAATATTATGTTACATTCACAGACGGTTTAAAGACGATCATGAGCCTTTCATATGTAACACAGCGTTCGGCGTTTTCTTTTTTTCTTCTGTCGGTACAGCCCCAATTTGTGCCTTGGCCTACCTCCATGAAACTCTCCGTTTCAGTTCGGTTTACTAGATCCTACACATTCGGTAGGACTCCTTGGGCGGGTGATCAGTTCGTCGCAAGGCCTCTACCTGTACACAAAAACAGAAAAACGCGCACACACACAAACATTAAACATCCATGCACTGAGTGGGATTCGAACCCATGATCCCGGCTTCCTAGCAAGCCAAGAGAGTACATGCCTTAAACCGCCAGTCGTAGAGTAACTCTGACTCTGACTCTGACATAAGTGAAACTCGTGTGGAGGCGGGGTCGAATACCTCCACCTTGACCCTGCGAGTCGTAGAAGGCGACGAAAAGGGAAGTCTCAAATCTAAGACAGTAAAATATGGTCGCGAGTCCCTTCGGACTAGGACCCAAGATATACTATCCTGGCAAGGGCTAGCAGCATATACAAAAGACAAACCCGTCCTCTCGTCAGAGAGGGCACCCACAAAAACAAGACCGTAACTGTCAAATCAGATGGGGCTCGACACCAAGACTGACTGACTGACTGACTGACTGACTGACCGTAAGTCGCAATGTGACTTCGACTTTAACTGCAGTGAGTGCTGTTGAGTTAAGTGAAATGAGGAGTTTAGTTAGTGGTGAGCCAGTAGCCGGCCAGTAAGGACGTGAACATGGAAACCGAGGATGCTACGGCATTGGAAGCCGTTACCAGGCGACAACCGATGAAGATACAGCGGATTGAGAAGACTTAATGCGTGCTGCAGTTAATTTTAAAGGGCGTGAATTAAAGATAACGCTATAAGTACATGCAGTTACGATCTGTAAATGTTCAATAAATTCAATTACCAATCCAAAACCCGTCTGTCGTCACTCATACACGTGACAATACGTTAAGATTGATCTGCCTGTCACACATTATGGAACAAGATGAAAATAAATGGTTACTTAACACGTGGAGCTTTCAAGCAGTCGATCTCTAGACAACAATTATCTGTGTGGGAATGCGATGGAGTAGTACCAGGTGGGAATGCCTGGGCCGGATGCCACTTCATGACGCAACAGAGGCAGGTTACCAGTCTCTAATGGCCGACTTATTATTCAGGAAGTTCCACTAATAACTTGGATTGGGAAGAGAGGCTCTGGGGTCCCTGGCATAAATGAACCGTTTCCTGACTTCTATCCCCCCCCCACTCAAGTGGCGAATGTGCAAGACTGGGAGCCCCATTTCACAGATAAATGTACTTATCCTTTGCTATGAATATTCTAGGACTGTGGCGGCATATGGACCCGCTGCTAAGCGGTGACTCTGTAAACAGCAGCCGTTGCTAGGTAACGAACGTAATAATAAAAAAATGTTATGCAACCCGTTTCTAAGCAATTGATCGATAAACATGAGTCTACAACGATGGGGTTGTTGTTGGAAATGTTGTTTTCTATTCGGTCAGTGCAAAGAGGTTATAAGAGAGAAGACATAGCGCTACACGACCGAGACCCCCGTGTGGAGGCGAAGTCGAATACCTCCACCGTGACCCTGCGAGTCACAGGAAGAGACGAAAAGGGAAGTCTCACATCTGAGACAGTAAAATATGGTCGCGAGTACTAAGGGACTCGGACCAGAGAAAGCCTGCGCTGACAAGGACCAGCAGCATATACAAAAGGCAGACCCGTCCTCCCGTCAGAGAGGGCACCCCACAAAAACAAGACCGTAAATGCCAAACAGTAATAAATATCTGGTCATGAGTCCCAGATTGGGCTCGACACCAAGACTTACTGGCTGACTGACCGTCAGTCGCAATGTGACTTGGACTTGGGCTACACGACCTCCCATCCAAGGGTGCCGGAGGCTTTTTCCCCGAGGATAAAGCGGCCAGAGAGTGAAGCTAAAAAATAATCTCCGACTATTGCCGAGATCAAGAGTTCGTGGATTTATAAATCCACTCCCCCTATACGTCTGCATGGCGTAGTGCTTAATTAGTTAAGCACCGGGACAACTCTACCACTCACGACGTCATAAAACACAAAATTAATATAAACAAAATAATAAACGTAAAATTAAACGTAATCAAACACAGGCTATTCTATCATGTGACGTAAAAAATATATGCAAGTTTATTGTACTACACAGTCCGTCAACAATGCAACATATTGTTCCTTCTTTCTCATACTTTAACCTTTGACATAATATGTTTCGGCCCTAAACGGTCATCTTCAGGTGTCTTATTATGCCTGTTTGACTGACTGTGTAGTATAATAATGCGACAGAATTGCAATATCTGCAAGTTATGAAGACAGAGTACAAGTGTTTAGCATTTTGTCCGAAATGAATACGGAAGATGCTATGAAATATGCATTGATGCGCATAGCCTTCTGCTGTAAATCAGCCGGGTGTCCGGGTACATGGAGGCTGCACTCCAGTCTATTTATAGCCGCAATCGACCTGCCGTATGAGAGCACTACAACACAGAACGCAGCTCCAGAACAGAAGTTCCTTCCTAACGTGTTCTTTATAACAGCTGTTCTGAGTCTGCGCAGACTGGACGCTTGATATTACAGGAAGTAGAGTCACTTTGATAAATGTATTAGTTCCAGTATTAAAAACGATAAAGTTATCCTTGGGTCTGCCGATCCCAGTGGTCGCGTCGTCTAAGGCATGAACTGTCTTCGCTCGCTCGAACACTGGGATCACAGGTTCGAACCCCATTCGAGGCATGAATGTCTGTGTGTATTTATTCTGTATTTGTGTTGTCTTGTGTGTAGGTGGCGGCCATGTGACGGACTGATCCCCGTCCGAGGACTCCTACTGACTGTGTATAGGATTAAAAAGCTGAAAGGGCTGTAGAGCCACACACAGACACACACCTTGATAGATAAATAGATACGTAGATAGATAGGGTATTTGTAGTCTTCTAACAGAGCACAGAGCTGCAGCTGATGTGTCCCATTTAATTTCAGTTCAATCTGGTTTTCCTGCAACCTCGTAATAACATATTCTAAAGCAAAGTTGAAAAGCAATGGCGTTAAAGCATCTCCTTCTGTCAGATCATTCTGGGTAGGAAGATTATCAGAAAAATGTTTACCTATATGGACTTTACTATTAGTTTCATTTAAACACATTTTAATCAGCCTAACTTTTTTCATGCCGGTCACGGTAGCCGAGCGGTTTAAGGCATGTACTGTCTTCGCTCGCTTGGAAACCGGAATCGTGGGTTCGAATCCCACTCAGGGCATGGATGTTTAGTTTGTGTGTGTGCGTTTTTCTGTGTTTGTGTACAGGTAGAGGCCTTGCGACGAGCTGATCACCCGCCCAAGGAGTCCTACCGAATGTGTAAGATCTAGTAAACCGAAGAGAACGGAGAAGTTCATGGAGGTAGGCCTAGGCCAACTGGGGCTGTAGTGCCAAGGAAAAAAACTTTTTCATAGGTATCCCAAACTCTATGAGAACATTATGCAATATTTCCCTCCTAACTTATCACAGGTTTTCTTGAAGTCTATGTATAGATGATGTACTGTCTCATGGTACTTCCAGTTTTCCTCCAGTATCTAACGAATGCAAAAAATTCGATCAGCAGTTCATCTGTTAGTCGAAACCCACACTAATAATCCCGAATAAATTCATCTACAAACGGATTTAACCTTGAAAGAGGGATATTGGATAAAATTTTCTAAGAAGTTGATAGCAGTGATATGCCACAATATGCTCTTCTTGTGAACTGGTACAGTAATTCACTCCTTCCACTGAACAGGTAATTCTTTCTTATTCCAAATATAATTACTGAATTTATGGATCTCAGACCGTAATGTCACAACTCCTGCTCGAACCACTTCCGCCGGAATTAGATCACAACCTGGCAATTTATACAATAGCAATAGCAATAGCAATTTCAACCTCAAAAGGGCTAGGATCATGTATTAACGTTTAACCTGTATGGATTTCGGTCTTCCTAACAGCACTGACTCTATGCACATTCAATAACTAACATAAGTGGTCCTTCCACCTATTCAAAATGTACATACACAAACAAATATCTGTAAATAAGTCTCTGTTCACACACTGCCAGTGAGGAACACATCTAGGCCGCGTCATAACTCAAGCGGTTAGACGCTGGCTTCCCACCGCGGCGGCCTGGGTTCGATCCCGGGTCTGGTCAAGTGGGATTTGTGGTGGACAAAGTGGCGCTGGGGCAGGTTTTCTCCACGTATTTCGGTTTACCCCTCCAATCTTCATTCCACCAAATTCTCCATCATCATAATCACCCGGGGCAGGCACAATAGGCCAATCAGTGGCCGCCGTGCCGAGTGGACCCAGTTGGACTCCACCCCCCCTAAGCGAATAAAAAAAAAACATCTAGTATAGGCCTGTATAGGGCGTGCCATAGCTCAAGCGGTTAGTCGCTGGATTCCCACCGCGGAGGCCCGGGTTCGATCCCGGGTCTGGTCAAGTGGGATTTGTGGTGGACAAAGTGGCATTGGGCAGGTTATCTCCAAGTACTACGGTTTCCCATGCCAATTCTCATTCCGTCATATATTCCATATTCATCTATCATGCGGGGCTGGTACAATGGACCAGTTAGTGACGACGTACCAAGTGCACTCAGTCTCACCCCACCCCAAGAAACTAAAAAGAAATAGACCTGTATAGAAATGCAAATTCTGTTTTCTGTCTGTCTGATTTCTATTACCTACAGCATCCTTGCCTCCTGGCCATACTTGTTCTACCCCCCCTTCCCGTGACCACTGTTACCAACTTTCAGCTTCCAAAACCATTAGTTGAGTCACGAGTTCAACTCAGTTTCTAGCATCGCAAACACGAATGACGGCCCCTATTTCAAGTTTCTAAGGGAGCTGATTAGTGCACGAGCGCATTCTGCAGCCTACAAATGACAGATTTCCAATTTCCGTATTCATCAACAGCGACAAAGGAATACACCATCGTACGTGATAGAATTACATCGGGATACATTTGGTTATGTGACAGAGTTCATCTAAAATATTAATACGTGCTACTGACAAGGAAAGCATAGCTCGGCGGTCTAGTGTGTACGTGTATGTGTGTCTGCTCGTACTACTGCTGCATTTTATGCGCTGTATATATATATACCTAATGAGAGGCCGCGCCATAGCTCAAGCGGTTAGTCGCTGGCTTCCCAACGCGGCGGCCCGGGTTCGATCCCGGGTCTGGTCAAGTGGGATTTGTGGTGGACAAAGTGGCGCTGGGGCAGGTTTTCTCCGAGTACTTCGGTTTCCTCTGCCAATCTTCATTCCACCAATTGCTCCACAATCACCCTCACCTATCATCTGGGGCTGGTACAATAGGCCAGAAGTGACGTAAATGACGTAAGTTGCTGGTAGAACCACCCACTCCATAGCTATAGTTCTAGTTACGTGTTTCGGTCATATGCGACTATCATGAGAATAATATTTGGCAATTGATCTATTGCGACACGGAATCTAGTAATTAACGTCGATGCATTTTGTTTATAACGCCTAATGATGGTTGTAAATGAATGCAGCAAAATAACATCTTAATAAACTAAATGATTTTATGGACAATTTGATTCTATCAGTTATTTATTAAAGAGTATAAAAGTGTTGTCATCGACGGATATATAACGTTAAGGATAAATTCTGTAGGATCCCTAGTAAGGGATTATGACGCAGTTTCGTAAATGAGACATATGAACGAAAGAAAATAACCTCACCTTATGCGTTCCTTTTATATATTTCGCACAAAAAGACATAAACAGGAAGAGATACAGAACGAAAAAGAAAAATTCACAATTCCTAAGTCATAAATCGAGGAAAGATGAAAACTAAAAGCATTACAATCCTGTGCCATACAATGTGGACTGCAACGTAATGTTGAAGCACTTTTACAGCAAATAAAAACGAAAAGACTTGCTGATGCGGTGCAGTAAATGTAATTTGATACGCTCTGTAAGAAAACAAAGTTAAAGGCTGATACATCGAAGATGCAATTTACGATCCATGTTCGCCGTGAACATGCGGCAACCCTTCTGACTCTCTTGTACTGTGGATAGTCTATTTCAATCACAGTAAGTGTTCTTCATGTGATCATCGCTTTCGGAGGGGCAAATAGATTCCGTCAACAACAACAATCAACCACTCAACAATCTTGCATTTATTAATAATCAATTTGGATAGCGAAAGGCTTCCAGAGTCCTGTCAAGTATGATGAGTCCGGTGGGACTCGGTATCAAGAACTCCGCTGGCGAGGGTCAGCAGTAATTTAGCAGTCAGTAAATTGCGAACAGATACAATAAATGTTGCGCCTACACAGAAAGACCGACCCATCAGCAAGTCAAAGAGGAGAACCCATTTCTAAACACGTACATGTCTAGGACAGAGAAAAAATTTTGGCCCCAGATCTCGACGAGACCTGAAGCCAACAATGACTGTGTTGGCGAGGACCCATCAGCAATTTGGTTAGCAATCTTCGTGTAGAGTCAGAGCTGCCTGAATCCCAATCTCGTGAGACAGTAAATTATGGTCATGACTCTTGCATGATACGGAATCAAGAATGACCGTGCTGGCGAGGTCCCAGCAGCAATTTAACAGATCGACCGGCTGTAGATTCATAAAGGAATAACGTACAAATCTGTTATATGTGTATCAAAACTGTGCTTAAGTGAAGATTCAAAGTGGAGAAAGCTTGGGCACTTGGTAACGTTTCTGAAACATAAGGAAGGTTACCCGTTCATATCTCGAACGAGGCACCAACTACCCTCCTTACCCTCACGACCATATTTGAATGTCTCATGACTCTGGGAGTCGTGAAAGAATAGAGTTGCAAGACTTCCGGAGGAGCGAGACAGTAAAATATTTGTCAAGTCAAAGTCAAAGTTACATTGCGACTGAGGGTCAGTCAGTCAGTCAGTCAGTAAGTCTTGGTGTCGAGCTCCATCTGGGGCTCATGACCAGATATTTATTACTATTCAAGAGTTACGGTCTTGTTTTTGTGGGGCGTCCTGTCTAACGAGATGGCGGGTCTGTTTTTTTTTTTGTATATGCTGCTGGCCCTAACCAGCGTAGTCTTTCTCGAGTCCGAGTCCCTTGGGACTTGTGACCACATCTTACTGTCTCAGATTTGAGACTTCCCATTTCCTCGCCTCCTACGACTTGCAGGGTCACGGTGGAGGTATTTGACCCCGCCTCCACACGGGGGTTTATGTGGGGCGCACTCTGACTTCATTTAAGTCACTTATATAGCTTACGGCTCTGCAAGGTGTTGAGTAACAAGAGATAAAGAGCTCGGTGAGGCTGTTGTGTGAGGTACACGAGAACTGAGGTAGCTACTAGCACGCTATAACTAATTACTTCCTCCATGTTACAGTCCCTGTCCCTAAACTTGCACGTGCTTAGTACAGCATAGCAGAAAGCACATCTGTAAAGCTTGATTTATGTCTTCAATCTACACCACACACTATCCCACCGACTATGTTACGTACACCGTGCAATTTCAAGGGAAAAGAAAACACTTTATAGCCCTAATTCTCCATATGCAATGAAGACATTAATCATAAAACAATATTAATGGTTTTAGTTTTAGTGGGGTGGGAGTAAGTCCCTTGTACTGCGGCCAATTCTGGCCTATTGTACCAGCCCCAGATGATAGGTGAGGGTGACTGTGGAGCAATTGGTGGAATGAAGATTGGCAGGGGAAATCAAATGACCTCATCGGGACTTGGTCCCGGGACCTTCCGGCTTGTAGCAAAGTGTCTCAACCAACTACGCTACGGCGTACCCCTATAATACTGTGAAGTCCGTTGAAAGTCAACGGACGTTTCGGAGGAACATATCTCCTAAATCTTCAGCGTCGAAGAATATGATTTGCTTGCCAATTTTCACGCTGGTTTCTTGCTCGGCTTGTCCTTCGAGCCTCAAGATGGATGCGAGTCGTAGGAGAAGATGAAAAAGGAACCCATTGCCTGGGGTTATAACTGGGGACCCTATCCCTGGGGAATATAAATACGGGGTTCTAGCCCTCCAGGTTGGGGGAGTCTCGAGTCTGACAAAAGTAAGACAGACCCCAGAACAACTTCGCTGGCGAGGGCCAGAAGCAATTGTAAAGGACAGACCCGTGACCTCGTCAGAGAGGGCGCCCCACATCAACAAACCCGCAACTGTCTGACAGTATTAAGGATCAGGCCATTGGCCCCAGATCTGTATTTGACACCAAGACAAACTGATCGACTGACGGTCGGTCATAACATAATTTTGCCTTTTTTGAGTTGTTAGTTAGATAGTCGGGCCGCGCCATAGCTCAAGGGGTTAGCCGCTGGCTTCCCACCGCGGCGGCCAGGGTTCGATCCCAGGTATGGTCAAGTGGGTTTTGTGGTGGACAAAGTGGTGCTGAGGCAGGTTTTCTCCGAGTACTTCGGTTTCCACTGCCAATCTTCATTCCACCAATTGCTCCACAGTCACCCTCACCTATCATCTGGGGCTGGTACAATAGGCTAGAAGTGGCCGCACTAGCAATAAAAAAAAACAATAGGTAGATACCTGCTGGGGTTCAGTCGTGGTGAGCTGTTGCTGTTAAAATCTAGTAGCCGAGACCGGTGACAGTTCTGGAACCCAGAAGTAGCAGGACGTCCGGTGTTGAAGCCGCTACAAAGCAACGGCAATGAGGACGTGTGTGTGTGTAACAGTAAAGTGTAGGCACATGCTGTATCAAAGAGCCCAATAAACCCAGTCATAAATCCAAACCCCGTCTATAGTCACATCGTGGCAATAATCTGCAACGAGAATATATAACTTCATAAGGAATGGGGGGGGGGGAGTCTACCCTGTATCTGTGAAGGACATCCATAGTGTGTACGTTCCATTGAAGCTGGGACGGAATCAAGAGGAAGAAGCGAGGATCTAAGGAGCGGTTGGATTTGGAAAGCTCTTAAGATAATCAATGCAGAGCACAGTTAAATTAAATCCTCCAAAAACTTCACGTCACGCTGAGAGCTGTGAAGAAAACACTTGTGTTTCTCTCGCTGTGATAAATGAAACTTGCATTTTAAAATGTCTGTGAGTGGGAAACTTTTTTAAGAACCTCAAACCACTTGAATATTTCATACTGTTTAATTTATATCTGGTGCTATATTCTAATTATAGAAAAGCGTCAACTCTTGAGGTGACGTCATTTTTTGTTGCTTCTAAACTTATTTCGTATGCAGTTCACTTGTTTCGCTGGAATCTCATAACCTTCTTACGTATTTCTTTCGCTTGCCGAACTCTGTCTGCCAGTGCCCTGATTTCATTAGGACGGAACCTGGCGTATTTTCGTGAAACTCAGTACAAACAGAATATCACTGGAAGTCACCCCATCTCTGTACAATCTTACTGTGAAAACACAGGGTTAAGGGAAAGTTGGCCGGTCACGGTAGCCTAGCGGTCTAAGGCATGAACTGTCTTCGCTCGCTCGGAAGCCGGGATCGTGGGTTCGGATCTGTTTCCTGTGAGGGACGAACTGAATTCTTATATATTATTCTTATACACTGCCGGTCACGGTAGCCGAGCGGTCTAAGGCATGCACTGTCTTCGCTCGCTCGGAAGCCGGGATCGTGGGTTCGGATCTGTTTCCTGTGAGGGACGAACTGAATTCTTATATATTATTCTTATACACTGCCGGTCACGGTAGCCGAGCGGTCTAAGGCATGCACTGTCTTCGCTCGCTCGGAAGCCGGGATCGTGGGTTCGGATCTGTTTCCTGTGAGGGACGAACTGAATTCTTATATATTATTCTTATACACTGCCGGTCACGGTAGCCGAGCGGTCTAAGGCATGCACTGTCTTCGCTCGCTCGGAAGCCGGGATCGTGGGTTCGGATCTGTTTCCTGTGAGGGACGAACTGAATTCTTATATATTATTCTTATACACTGCCGGTCACGGTAGCCGAGCGGTCTAAGGCATGCACTGTCTTCGCTCGCTCGGAAGCCGGGATCGTGGGTTCGGATCTGTTTCCTGTGAGGGACGAACTGAATTCTTATATATTATTCTTATACACTGCCGGTCACGGTAGCCGAGCGGTCTAAGGCATGCACTGTCTTCGCTCGCTCGGAAGCCGGGATCGTGGGTTCGGATCTGTTTCCTGTGAGGGACGAACTGAATTCTTATATATTATTCTTATACACTGCCGGTCACGGTAGCCGAGCGGTCTAAGGCATGCACTGTCTTCGCTCGCTCGGAAGCCGGGATCGTGGGTTCGGATCTGTTTCCTGTGAGGGACGAACTGAATTCTTATATATTATTCTTATACACTGCCGGTCACGGTAGCCGAGCGGTCTAAGGCATGCACTGTCTTCGCTCGCTCGGAAGCCGGGATCGTGGGTTCGGATCTGTTTCCTGTGAGGGACGAACTGAATTCTTATATATTATTCTTATACACTGCCGGTCACGGTAGCCGAGCGGTCTAAGGCATGTACTGTCTTCGCTCGCTTCGAAACCGGGATCGTGGGTTCGTGTCCCACGCAAGGCATGGATGTTTGGTATGTGTACAGGTTTATTCTGTGTTTGTGTTGTCCTGAATTTAGGCAGAAGCCTTGCGACGGGCTGATCACTCGACTAAAGGAGTCCTGCCGTCTGCTAAATGATCATGAAACTGAAAATCAGAGGCCAGGGCTCAAGGGGCTGTAGAGCCAGTGACAAAAAATGCAGAGTTGTCCCTCTGCTTAACTAATTAAGCACCACGCTATGAAGACGTATGGTGGAATGGATGTATAGATTTACATGCTCTTGACCTCGGCATTAGCTCGAGGTGAGTGGTCAGCGCAGTAAATAGACTTATTTTCGCTTTGTGGTTTACCTTTAAGAAGACATAACGAAAAATCCACCTCAAATGGCTACCGTTTTAAGTATTTCGATCAGAACTGCCGACTTCAATGTGATGATAATTACTGGCAGGCCAAATCGTTACCTCCCTTCTTAGAAATACAGCAAAGAGACTTTATTAATATGCATACAGACATTTAGTTACTAAATTTTCTAAACAATCAATAATTCAGTTGACTTTGTGGCCAGCATATAGTTCTCTCATCATAATGTCAGGAGTTAGGACACGATTTTCATCTGAGAATATGTGACGGATCTATGCTATACCTGTCATTTAATTACTCTGAAATCTTCCTATAATTCGGTTGTATAAAACCAGAGTAGCTTAAAAACGTCGTTAAATATGCCAAGGAGAATTAAATAAAAAGTAGGCCAACAGAACCTATCCTATGCCAATATAAACGAGAGCACAACTTCACAGATTGTTTCAAGTTCTATTTTAACATTATTACCCATCGGGGGTCACTGGCATTTGTCAGCTGACCTAACCCTTCCAGCCGCACTATGGCCATGTGGTCTCGAAGTCTCTAACAGAAATGAGCACCAAGAATTCTCCTGGGGGTAAGGGGCGGCCGGCGTTTAAGGCTCACAACCTCACCGCCATCTGTGTCTAGAAAATGTTGTGGTCTCGAAGTCTCATAACACTATGGGCCTTCACGGCCTGTTACAGGGATATATTTACCTTTCTTTTTACTCCTACATTTCCAGGAAATGTTTTTTCTTGAGAATCTATTAATATATTTCTGGGCCGCGCCATAGCTCAAGNAAGGGGTAAATTTGGGGGGGGGGGGTGGCGACCGTGGCTTCCACAAAATAGAAACAGAATCCACAGACTTTATGGAGACATTTTACTTCTTTAAATCACGAGAATTCAGTTAGTATTTTTAGTTATTATAAGAAATAAGAACAAAAAAATGTAATAATCCAAATTTGTTGTTACCGATAGAGGGCCCAGCATTTTAATTGAGCCGAGGCCCACACAACTATAAATCCAGCCCTCATAACCCTCATTTCATTATTCCGAAAATACTAAGCGAACTGTGTAAATAAGATATTTCACCTTATGTAATCCTCTGTCCTTCTGAAGTTCACGGGATAATAACAGCTTTCAACTGAATGATAATTTTCAAAATTTATTCTTTTTGTCATCAGTGTCTCGTTTATATTTGCTACTTATGTTCCCATTCTTTAAAAGTACACTCAGATTTAAAAACAGAAAAGTTTAGTATTCGTTACGACAGAACTTGTACTCAGAGCAGCAGAGCAATATATCACATTAATGGGCTATTGATTGCTCTTACTAGTTACGAGAACGTCCGCAGCAGCGCGCGTTGGTGCCTGTGCCCCAAATGTTATTTTTTTTCCCCCCAGCGTTGACTTATAATCGACCGCCTCTGTGGTCTAGTGGTCAGAGTTCCTGACTACAATTCCAGAGGTCCCAGGTTTGATTCCCGGCACTACCAGATTTTCTGAGAAGTAGTTGGTCTGGAACGGGGTCCACTCAGACTCGTGAGGATAATCGTGGAGCTATTTTAAGGAAATAGCGGCTCCGGTCTAGAAAATAGAGATTAACGGCCGTGGGGATTCGTTGCGTTGACCAAGTGACACCCTCTATCTGCTAAAGTTGGCACTAACTTCGCGACAAGCGGCGGTCGCTCGGTCGGTATAGTTTGCTTGCGGACTAAAACCACGGATTTCTCAAACGTCTGTACTTGGTTCCGTCTGAAAGAAACAAATAGTATTGGAGTTTTATCTCCATTTCATGGTCAAAATGGGATAATGTATTTTTCTAATTCCCCGTATCGCGTTACACGGTCTCCACATACAGAGTTTTACTTTACTTGAAAGTGTGAAGATTTATAATGTGTTTTAAGTCACATTTAAACTATAGTTAATTCCCTAACTTCAACCCCAGTTTCACGAAAACTGATATTGATCTATACAGTCCGTTCCAATATTCAGGTGACCAATTGTCTGAGTTCCATGTCTACCTACCTACCCTCCCATCCACCCACCCCCACCTATCTATCCTTCCAGCCGCACTATTTTCCTGCGGTCAACTCAGTCTCTAACAGAAATGAGTACCAGGAATCTTCTTGGTGGTAAAGTGCGGCCCGGTGCGTAAGTTTGACCTCACCGCCATCTGTGAGCCGATTGTCTAGAAGAATGTGGGAGCCTCGACGTCTCACAACCCTATGGGCCTCCACGGCCTGTTATAGGCATAGCTTTACCGCTTTTTACGTCTTGTGAATCATAACCTTCTATTATCCTATAATAAATCGTACCCTAGAACTTTCAAATACGGTAACATAATTTGCATCCACAACTTTACAGTTTAAAAAGTAATCAATAAGGATCTAGAATCACTGGATTTTCGGGCTTTTTCTATTGTTCGGTATTCTATGAAATAGAAAACACGACGTTTCGGAAACTGGATCTCTTTCCGTTCTCAGGTGTGTGGAGGGGGCGGCAGACACCTAATCAGTTGTATCCCTTAGAAAGAGGTAACCTCAATCATAATTCAGTGAGGTGCTTTCCCCCACCTGAGGACGGAAACAGATCCAGTTTCCGAAACGTCGTGTTTTATATTTTCAAGAATATCGGAAGATGGAAAATGTCCAAAAACCCAATAATTATATGTTATACACAATCTCAGAAGCCTTTATATAACTGTCTAGCTGTTCCGAGAAAACTGGAATTTCGCGTTTGAGTGTCTAGCGGCCGTGCCCCTATTTTCCTGAAGATACAAACCATGCATTTTTATTTAGGGAGACCGTCTGTATAAATTACTGGAATGCAGCCACAGTGGTCAGAACCGTTTTCAATAAATTCGCCACTTCGTTCATTAGTACACCTCTGAAAGTCCCTGGTTTTGGGGGCTAAAAAGCTTAAATTTACCGGGCACCGCCCTATGACAAATTAACTTCTAATACTGAATATGAATAAAATCTGGATATTCGTTCAGGAGACCGCGAGGGACACATTCACACACAGACAGATAGTGGCACTCCAAGACCACTTCTTCTTACTCAGCTGAGTTGAAAGCATGCACATCCGTCTATATCTCGAGGTGGAGTCTGCTTATCGCCACAGCACTACGCACATGAGACAGTAGCACGATCCATGAGTAACGGTTCTCAAAGAAAATTCTGAAAACGAGGACCTTACTCCTGAGAATCTACTGTTCTAGCTCTAGGGGTATACGTACCACAGTTTGGAAAACATTTCTGTACAGGAAGGAGGACCGTGAAGATTGGATGAAATGGACGTTCGCCGCGTCAAGTAAGATAATATATAAAATTCACAACATTCTTGGTCACGTCAAAGCGGTTCTCGAAATGAAGTTATTTTCTCTCGATAGCAGTAATCTTCCAAAGAAAGACTTCCTAAAACTCGAAGCTATATTGAGCCCTTCTTCTAAAAACCAAGTTTGAAAAAGTCTTATGTGACAGCTGGGTTCCTTCTTTTTCATTACATTTTTGACAACTAAGCCACCCACCACGTCCTTCGAACACGAGATACAGAGAAACGAGTGTACTGACCAATAAGGAACTACCAGTCAGTAGTTTAACAGACATCGTCCCAAGAAGAGGCCAGCCTACCTCGTTCTCAGAAAGTGCATTAGTGGGGTGGGACTAAGTCCCTTGTACTGCGGCCACTTCTAGCCTATTGCACCAGTCCCAGATGATAGGTGAGGGTGATTGTGGAGAAATTGGTGGAATGAAGACTGGCAGGGGAAACCGAAGTACTCGGAGTAAACCTGCCCCAGCGCCATTTTGTCCACTACAAATGCCACTTGACCAGACCCGGGATCGAACCCGGGCCGCCGCGGTGGGAAGCCAGCGACTAACCGCTTGAGCTATGGCGCGGCCACAGATAACCGATATGACATCCTTCACTGTCATGATATGGGTCTTCATTTATCGATTTTCAACCCTGTAAATTTAACTTCTGATCGTGGCATTGCATCAACTCAAGGAGGATGAGGTGGGAAAGGCATGTAGCACGAATGGGGGATGGAGAAATTCATATAGGATATTGGTAGGAAATCCGGAAGGAAGGAGGCCACTGGGAAGATCAAGGCGTATGTTGGTGGACAATATTAAAATGGATCTTAGATAGATAGGACGGGATGGTATGAATTGGATTGATCTTGCTCAGGATAGGGGCCGCTGGAGAACTCTTGAGAACACGGTAATGAACCTTTGGGATCAATAAAATGCTGAGAAGTTATTCAGTAGATGCACAATTGGCAGCTTCTCAAGAACGGCTCAGTTCCATTAGTGAATTTATCAGTTCCCTAAATTTTTGAACACCAGAAATTGTAAAACATCTCTTCTTAACAAATTATATATAAAATTCGTCATATTATCAAATGTTAGTTTGTCAGTGTTGTTATTCAAATAACCCATTTCGAATTTCGTTTCAGAGGTATCAGAAGACATGAAAAGAGTGGCATATTTTAGTTTGAAAAGAAATGTATGTCAACAGAATAGCGACTATTCCCACAAAGGTAACACAGTGTGCTTTTCAACATTTCACACTCAACACAGAACATACACTCTGCAAAGTTGTCCGCGTCAGAAGCAAAAACGAGATGTATTTCCCCATTTAAAAGCTTCAAGTCAACAAATATGCACATATATACATCTTGACAGAGAGAGAGGGAGAGAGAGAGAGGGGTTCTATTTATTCATCAGACGAGGCTTTGTACCTGCTGGTTTGAAAAATGTCAACACAAACACACACACAGAGCTGGTTCGAAATGTATTGACGTTGTCTAATCTCATGCTTGAAGATACTCTTCTCAAATGCCAGATAAACTTTCTCTTCGGAGAGTTCCATCTTCTGGTAAACAACGCCGATAACCGATAACTGAAGTTTCAGAGGAACATACAGCCTCCATCTTCAAGGTACAATAGTAGAGCTCTGCATGCTACCTGCTTCACGATGATTTCTTTCTTGCCTCATTCTTCAAACCTGAACATGAAGTAATGTTCCTCCGAAACGTCGATTGAATTTCAACGGATTACACCGTGTTACATCCCATAATATACGAGGAAGAGTCAGTAAATAGGTCACAGATGGAAGTAAAAAATTGTAATGGCTGTAATAGGTTTTCTATATGTACCACTAGGTAGCAGCACAGTCCAGCTTCACGATAGTCTAGAGCAGGGGTCTCCAAACTTTTCGAACCGCGGGCCACATCAGGTAATTCAGCACTTTCAACGGACCGGATAAAATGAGAAATTAATAACTCTAGGTATGAGTTTTATTGAAAGCACAGAATTTCATAAACTAAATACAAAGTACGTGAGAATAAATTATCGTATATTAATGACAACAGACAGTACCAGCAAATGCTCATATTTTCATCACAAATTATAATAAAACAATTAATGTGAATGATGGAACTCTTTTTGCATTCTTGAAATCTGATTAAATTGAGGTTCAAATTTTGAAACGCTAATCACAAGTAGCGACTTTAAATGTTCATCGGATAAATTTGCCCCCTATTTCGACTTGATGTACTTCATCTGGGAAAAAAGTTTGTTCACACAGATACGTCGTCCCGAAAATGGAGATAAATTTACAAGCAAATTTCTTTAAATTTGGAAATTGCTCAGAGTTCAGAAATTTATAAAATTCGATCAATTTCCTTCCTTGTATTTGTCTTTGATATGATTAATTTTCCTGAAGTTCAATAATTTCCATCTGAATTTGACTTCGGACGTCTGCAGCATCACAGTCAAATGGATTTTGAAACAATCTAATTTCCTGGGCACTGGAATCCAAATCAGCAAATCACTTCCGAAATTGTTCTTTCAAATCTGAAATGACTAAATTTGCAAACGAGGAAGGAAACTCTGCACAGTATAGCAGATGAAAAAAGTTACAATTTT
>NW_019735493.1:49210-87671 GCF_002891405.2 Cryptotermes secundus | reverse complement strand
AGGTCAATAAGCTCGGGATCACATTTACCAGTACTTATTGGAAAATTAGTTCAATTGGCGCATTTCTGCACAATTCTTTCGCGGGCCGGATAAAATCACATCGCGGGCCGCATGTGGCCCGCGGGCCGTAGTTTTGAGACCCTTGGTCTAAGTGACAAATACGCATGTTCAGAGGCTGATTTCAGTAGTCATAATGGCGATCTGCTTGAGGGTGTACTGCCGAGGAGCAGAGTTCTGTTGTGCGTTATCTGTGGGCAAAATGACTGAATGCAAAGGATATTTATAAAGAAATGTTTCCTGTTTACGGTGGGAAGTGTTTGTCGCATAAAGCAGTTCGCAACTGGGTTGAGAAATTCTCTCAAGGACGTTCGAAAAGTCTCAGTAGATAAAACGGACGTGCGGAAGTGGCTGAGACAACGACAAAAAAAATTTAGGTCCACCCAGCCTCCTATCCAATGGGTACCCGGGGCTCTTTCCCCGGGGATAAAGCGGCAGGGGCGTGAAGCTCATCAGTCACCTCAAGCTAGTGCCGAGATCAAGAAAATATGGATCTGTACATCCACTCCCACATACGCCTTCATAGTGTAGTGTTTAGTTAGGCACAGGGACAACTTTACCTTTCTTACCTTTTTGTTACGGGTTCGACGCACTGGCAAAGCGATGGGACAAATGTATCAGTGTAAGATCTGCTTGTACAGGTTCTCACGCTCATTTCGCTTGCGGATTTCTTATTTTTCCGTCTACCCTGAAGATGGAGGCTATACGTTCCTCCGACACGTCAGTTAATACCACATCTACACGGTGCCACATCCAAGAAGAATGCTTTATTCTTAAATGTATCAGTGTTGGTGGAAGATATATAGAGAAATAATTCTTTCTTCAAGTTTCGAATATCACACGTTTTACGTTTTGCATCCGTTTGTAAAGTATTTACTGATTTTCCCCCAAACAGATCTTCATAATCATAGCTGAGTGAAGCTCAGATCCTGCACAGACCCATCAGGCGGTTTGCTATGTAATTCATCCGAACGCTGTTCGGTAAGTCAAAAAATTCCACACGTTTCATTTACGTTAGCAACAACGCGTTAGGGACCCCCAGTAAGCCCACACCACGATCTAAAACAGTGGCTCTCAACCTCAGTAGGACCGCGGCCGGGTAATCTCTTTTTTCTATAAGACGAGGGTCCGGCATAATTGATGCCAGGGCCCGAAGGATGGGAAACACTGCTCTAGATTAGTGTTCAGCAGCCTCTTTACACTAAAGACAAAGCCTAAGTTGTAAGACACATGAGAGCACACCATAAAATATTAAACATTTTAGATTCAATAATTTAACACGCTGCTTTTTCCTTGATACAAGGTGCAAATGTACCATTTATTATAAAAAAAATCATGGCACACTTAACACATTTGGCCGGCACGTCAGTGTGCTGAAGAACACTGCTGAATAATCTCCGTCCTCCCCAATCCCTTCAAATTCATCATGGATGAGTGGTTCATTCAACACAGACTCGTAAAATAATCTACAAATAAATTAATTCACTCCATTTCATTTGATCTTTTTTTTTTCTCGCGCCCATTTTGGAGCACAGGGCTGATTTCTCAGTTTCTTCACCATTTTACAGACGGTAGGACTCCTTGGACGGGTGGTCAGCTCAACGCAAGGCCTGTACCTAAACACAGGACATAAACACAGAATAAACACATACACACCAAACACCCGTGCCTTGTGTGGGATTGGAACCCACGATCCCGGCTTCCGAGCGAGCGAAGACAGTGCATGCCTTAGAACGCTCGGCTACCGTGACCGGCAGTGTATAAGAATAATATATAAGAATTCAGTTCGTACCTCACAGGAAACAGATCCGAACCCACGATCCCGGTTTCCAAGCGAGCGAAGACAGTACATGCCTTAGACCGCTCGGCTACCGTGACCGGCAGTGTATAAGAATAATATATAAGAATTCAGTTCGTACCTCACAGGAAACAGATCCGAACCCACGATCCCGGCTTCCGAGCGAGCGAAGACAGTGCATGCCTTAGACCGGTCGGCTACCGTGACCGGCAGTGTCATTTGTACCTCTCTGTTAATCCTCTAGCTCATAACTTAAAGTGATTTATATCATCGCTGGAGACGTTGAAACCCATCCGATGATATGTATGTTGAAACAATTGAACAAGTCTGTAAAGGAAATGTCAGAAGAATGTGACAGGGAATATATTTCTCCCAGGACAAACTCAGTCACACAGACAGAAAGCATTGCCGCATAGGATAGTTTCCTGCGGTGGAAAGTCAGATTAAGCATTGGGCTTTCGAATGTTCCTTCGACCCAATTCCCTGTTGTTGAGTACACATATTTCACAACCTCCCCCCGCCCTGCTTGTGGTCTCAGAACGCAGGGCAAAATCATAATATTGACATAGCGAATAGATCCTTTGAGAATGTGGCACAGTTCAGATATTTGGGAACGACAGTAACTCATCAAACCCTGATTCAGGCGGAAATTAAGATGAGACCGAATTCCGGAAATGCTTGCTACAATTCGGTCCAGAAGCTTCTGTCTTCTCGCTTTCTAATAGCGTAAAAATCAGAATATATAAAATTATAATTTTGCCTGTGGTTCAGTATGGGTGTGAAACTTGGTCTCTGGCATTAAGGGAGGAACATACACTGAGGGTGTTTGAGAACAGGGAGAATATTTGGACCGGAGAGAGATGAAGTGACAGGAGGCTGGAGAAAATTGCGTAATGAGAAGCTTCATAACTTGTACTCTTTGTCAAATAGCTACAATGATTAAGTCAAGGATGAGTTGGGTTGGGCATGTAGCACGTATACAGGAAAAGAATTCACATAGGATTTTGATGGGAAAGCCAGAAGGAAAGAAACAACTAGCGACACCTAGACGTAGATGGGAGAATAATTTTACAATGGTATAGGAAGGAGTGGCATGGATTGGATTCATATGGCTCAGTGTAAAAACCAGCGAAGAACACCTGTAAACATGCTAATGACTTTTCGGGTCCTATAAAATGTTCGGAAATTCTTGAGCAGCTGCGTCCCGTGTGGAGGCGGAGTCGAATACCTCCACCGTGACCCTGCGACTCGTAGGAGGCGGTGAAAAGGGAAGTCTCACCTAGACTTACTTACTGACTGACTGACCGTCAGTCGCAATGTGACTTGGACTTGGAGCAGCTTCTTAACTGTGCAATTTCTCAAGAAGGGCTCAGCTCCATTAAGTTACTTAGTTAGCTTGTGATCTCTCTTGAGAGCTCTAAAAATGTGGACATTTTACATGTCACTTATATCAAGGGAGCTCCAAATTCTCATTTTGGTACCTGTGTATAATACTTCAAAAGGAAATTCTGCATACAAAACGCGTCATTGTGGACATGTCGGCTATGTTACAAAAGAAGCGCCTGCCTCTTTGTGCTCAATATCTCCATATCGACTGGGTCTGCTGTCAGCTTAGACCGTACAGCTGTTTGGCAGGCTGCCTACTTGTCCCTGACAAGCCTAGGGCTTTATTCTTACCCCTCGACTCTATCTCCCTCTATTGTATGCTCTCGGTCATATGCATGAAGGATTGTCTGACGTCACAAAAGGTGGATAAAAAATTTTATAACCCTGCTGCAGTATATCAGGCAGTCTTTAAAGTATATAGGCAAGGGTAAATGTGCAGGTAAAACTATTATATGGGGTTTATAAGACATTTTCAATGGCTCCGTTATCGTATAATGTAAAACGAGAAGAAACATGGAACAGCTTGACCTATTTCTATAATATTCATTGAGCATGGTCGCGCGCTGGTTCAAGTGGTCATGACGACGCTGAATGCGGAACAGCTTGCGCCCCGGCAGTTCATTTTGTGCAGAAAGCGAAACTGCATTCCATTCCCGGAAATAAATATAAGCGGTCTTTTCGAAATAAAATACGAATTGTGCTTACTAAATATTTTGTTTTGTTATTAAACTGATTTGACACTACACGTAAAGCTATTCCTGTAACAGCCCGTGGAGGTTCATATAGTTGTGAGACGTCGAGGTTCCCACATTTTCTAGACAATCGGATCAAAGATGGCACTGATGTTGTCAGCCTTACGTGCCGGCCGCCCTTTACCCTCAAGGTTCCTGGTACTCATTTCTGTTAGAGGCTGAGTCGACACCAGGGTCATAGGTCAATTAAAAAATTCAGTGACCTCATCGGGAATCGAATCAGCGACCTTCCTGCTTCTCGCAAAGTGCTTGACATTACATGTAATAAATAAAATCAGGACTTCAAGTTGGTCACAAATATCCCTTGTAGGAGGGATGTTAAACGTGCACAGAGAATATAAAGGCTTCACCAATGACGTTGAAATTGAAGCATCAAACATTTGCTAATTTCCCACTTTTCCACAAACACGTCATTACCAGCTAAAGATAAAAGGAAAGACATGATAGTCCGGGGAAAACATTTATTCCAAGAAAAATTATAACACATAAATACATTAAAGTTTAAAACACTCAACGCAAAAAAAAAATACAATCTATGGTGTGTCAAATGCTATGATGCAGTTAGCAAGTGATTCTAATTGTTACTCATTACTCAGTGCAATATAACGTCACCCGACTCTACTTCTATGACTGCAAACGGATACATCAGTTTCAATGCAACAGATATTGCTCTGGGTCTGCGGAGGGGCTCCAGGGGGACGCGCGGTTTCAGCCACTGTGGCGTTGATTGTTTCTGCAGAAGGGCACCTTCTTCTTCTTCTTCTCCTTCTCCTTTCTTCTTTAAGGAGAGTGGCTGTCCTGACAGAGAACCTGAGGAAGGCATGTCATGACGGTTACTGTTTGGATTCCAGCCTCGAATCCATGAGCCCAGGTACATTGCTTTAGCTTCGTTGACTAAACGGGTGATTAAGGTGGAATGTTTTCCTGGAATCGTATCTATTTTCAGGAACCCACAGCACTCTTTCATGATCAGAAAACTCCACCGCTGCACGTACGACAGACTGCAGTGTCGCATTGCGTCTGCCTCCTCATGGAAGTCGCATGAGATTCCCTCTGTAAATTCCAAAGAGTCGTCGATCAGCTTGTCTTCAGCCAAGAAGTTAGGCTGCAAGATTACTTCACTTGGAATACCCAAAGTTCCATTTCGGAGTTCGTGAAACAGTTTGCAGACAGGGTACACGCGGAAGCGGTCTCTCCATGAATTCATGTGTGGACCAACGCTTTCATTCAGTTGCCACAAAATGCTTTTAACAGCGTTGATATCTCTTGGTCGCGTATACAGAGGCGGCAGCTTTGTCTTATCTCTGTCCTCTCCAATTAGAAATAATCTGATTTTGTTGAGTATTTCCAGCTGATCGGACACACTCCCGAAAGCGTCTGGAGGCAATGGAATGAGATGAGTTTTTGTTGCACGTTTCGTTGCCAGATAAGCGTAGCCAACAGGAATCTCACCGGGGTTAATAAATGAATGAAAGGTTTTCCTAACACCGTCCACAAAACTGAACTCAGCGAGAGCAATTTCACAGCCCAGGTACCTGCCACTGCTATCCTTGCAGTAGTGGTTGACGTGCACCAGGTGGAACAGGTGGGTTTTCAGTGATTTCTGGTGTTTGAGCGAGCGCACTGTTTCCTCTATCTCCTGCATCATCCTGGTCTGCCTGTTAGCCCAGTTGAGCACTCGCTCAATCCGGACGCAGTATCTCCTCCGTGGCGTAAATTGGTTCTTAGACTCCACGTGGCTAAGATTTTTCTTCCTGTTTCGGGCCTGTTCCTCATACGCCCATCTCTCCTCCGGTTTCATGTGATCATAGAAGGCTTCCATCTCCGTGATGAAGGCAGCGTCCCTTTCTTGCACCTGCTTCTTTATATGAAGGAGGAAGCAAAGAAATCCATCCACCGAACTTTCCTTCTCCGTTTGCTGCATATTGTCCATTTATATCTGAGAACAGAGAAATAAAAACAAATTTCGTCAGATTATTCTGGAGTCACATCAAAACCTGAATGCTAGAGATCAGACTCAAGTATAGGAAGGCCTCACATCTGTGATGGATTGTAGGACCAGTCGGCTGGAGCCGAATCACTCCGCGTACCTCTACTAGTGAGCATTCCTGGCTAATGTGCCATATTAATTAACTGTAATTACCAATTCTCAAAATTGGATAATAACTACAAACATCTCAGAAAAGTTGATTGCCTATGATTCCAAGGAAATACGCCTATTATTCTAGCATGTCTGTTTCTTCCGGTCATTCTATTTCTACACACATTGTGCACAGGCTCCGGACAAGAAATGTTCCCACATTTATGGAAACCCAACACAGCTGAACACCAGGGGCTACTTTTACATATGAAATTCCTTATGAATTTGTTCTACCCGAATATGCTGCTTGTGCGACCCTCTTAAATCTCCTTCGTTAAATCACATCCGTAATTCCAGGCGAAAAACACAATTCATAAAGTTTATCTTTTTTATACAAAATTTTGACATACCTGTACTGATTACGTCAAGACAGATATATACTATAATGTAAACTATTGAGATGGCTTCAGATGGCATGATATATAGACACACCAAGTTTCATGAAGATTGGTACACGCGTTAGAGAAATATTAAGGGTTTCTCTCAGAACTCTGAGAAGCTGAAATGTTGGTATTATTGATGCAATGATTTATGATGATGTAGTTTAGATAGCTTCATAGGACATAATATACGATGTACTTACAAGGTTTCATGAAGATTCATATAGATTTTCATGCAATATTATGGTTTGGACTCAGAAATTTGAGAGGCTGTAATGTTGGTATTACTGGTGTGAAGGATTCCTGCATTGCACCGTTGAAACCGACTCAGGTGGCAGGATGTATGTACTAAGTTTCATAAAGATTGGTTGAGCCATTAAAAAGTTAATGGGGAGATACACGCACAGACACACAGCAAGGTGACGTCATAGGGCTACTTTTATCTTTTAAGGTAGTAGGCTAACAATTTCCGAAATCCCCGAATGCCACACGCCATCACTAGAACTTTTAGAGTCGGCCCGAGAGTACAGTTAAACAAGAAACGGAAGTCGCACTTTAACCATGGTAAAATTGTTAAGCAATAATATATGGCAACCGAAATAATATTATGAAAGCAATGCGTGCATCGTAATTAAGAATGAAAAAAAGACCAGACGGAGCAGACTCGTGCAGCTGTAACACTCTAAACCTGTATGTTGGAGGTGTTGGGTTCGAATCTCGACTTGGACACCAGCTGTCCGCACTGAAGTGTTTCATATTTGTTCTCAGTCCCTATAGGCAAATGCTACGATAGTACCTCGATCACAGAAAAGTCTGCTTCCTTCCTAATCCTTTCCAATTAATTATTCATTGGTCATTCCATCGCTTGACCCCATAGCCTATAGTCTGAAATCCTGATGGCGTCGTTAAACAAGCCACATAAAACAATAAAGTGCACGTACGAGATTCTGTACATGAGCCCACTACTTATAGATAATTTAATCCAGCTGAACCCAATCCACTTCCTCACGCCTTATTTCCTTAAGGTTAAAGTTAAATATCCTCATGTATTACTGACTGGACACGGGGTTTGCAATGAGCGTCGAATGGACTGGACATCTGACATTCGTAACTACAAATAATTGCAACACTTTCACTGTTCTATAGCGTCTAAATTAACTACAGTCTTAAATATCTGTTATATTCTTACCTCACTGTTTGTAGTAATGGCTTCCGGAAATGATGATTCTGCTTGTTGCTTCAGTCCTCTCCGTGCTGGCTTCTGTGACAACTCAAAGTCAAAGTCAGGTTACGAGTGACGGCCAGTACGTCCGCAGCTGCCTTTATACTCCAGAAACAGCCGCCTGTTATGTCACAGTACCACGTTGCGTACAGCTGCACTGCTGTTGCATCAGAGAGGGTAACCTAGGTGACGTCACAGTGCCACATTGCAGCGAAGTGTTTACTGTCTGGTTGCCTAGCAACGCATGCGCTATCGCGTCGCGCTGAGTTCACCATTCCGACTTTAAGCGTTATGTAATAATATTTTACTTCCACCAAGTAAAATTTTGTATCAATTTATCACGTCTTATAAACTTTTTACATGTCCCGCACATATCATATATATGTGAATGCCCTAACAGTATTTGATGGAGAGCGTGTAGTTATGCAACACACAGCTCCTTCTGGTTTTCATCAGTTTTTTTTAAGAAATACAAATAATCGCTTACTTTAGGAAGAAAAATAGACAGAATGTAGAACACAGGCACCCCTTAAATGCCTTATGCATGTGCTGCAACACGAAACGGGAGACGTAGGAAGGCCTGGGAGTGAATGGGCAGACAGTTTAATTCTGGGATCTCTGATTTAGTTCCAAGCATAAAATTACTGAGGAGGAAGGAAGACGATTATATGACGTCTGATGTGTTATAGGCCCATTTATAATGGTTTGGGAAGCGGGAATAGTCATAAGAATAGAAAGAACTGAAGAAGACCGTATCCTGCGGCATGTATCGGTAATTGGATTCACACTTAGAATAATCGTGTGTTGCAAAGAAAGAGATAAATAGAGGACGAACGCCCTGTATGCTGTTATTGCATTCAGCGTTAACGTGAGTAAGAAAGTGCCATTGTTGGGACCGCCTCATCACTGCAACTGTTACAGCCGTTTTAAACAAATATGGTTAGCCAAGCATATGCATGTCTCTCGCCTCACAAGACTAGGCCAGCATTTGTGATTCCTGCTTCACGAGGGTATTTTAACGTGTAGAATAAAAGCACCCAGATCACTGTCATACAGCAATACAGTAAACCCTCGCTAATCCGGTTACATTTACAGCCCGGCATTTGCTACAAAATACCGAGTTATCGTTGCTCCTGGATTATTAAGCGCTATTATTTCAATGTGAAAGTGTTGAAGCCGAAATTCCTCAAGAATATCTGTAACTGTACCAACCTTGTCACTTGAACAATAAATGCAGGTATTAGGAACACTACGTAATATCTCTTTCTTATCAACAGTTTTGGTACTGTACAGTGAAGACCGCCTCTGCGGTCTAATTGTCAGAGTTCCTGGCTAGAGATCCAGAGGTCCGGGTTCGATTCCCGGCGCTACCATATTTTGTGAGAAGTAGTGGGTATGGAACGGGGTCCACTCAGCTACGTGAGGATAATTGAGGAGCTATTTCAAGGAAATAGCGGTTCCAGTCTAGAAAACCGAAATTAACGGCCGTGGGAATTCGTTGCGCTGACTACGCAACACTCTCTATCCGTTAAAGTTGGCATTAACTTCGCCAACGATCGGCGGTCGCTCGGTCGGTATAGTTCGCTTGCGGACTAAAATCAAGGAGTTTGTTTTGTTTATGTAATATCTCTTTCTTATCAACAGTTCTGGAAGTTAAATATAGTGACAATTAACAAGCATCTTTGTGTGTTTTCAGATCACGGAGAGGCTACTCAGTCGCGCTGGAATGAGGGGGTCTAAGCAGAAAAATGATTGACAATCAATAAAGACTGCGAGACACAAAGGAAATGGATCGTCACGCCACTGAAAACAGCCCAAATGTCTGCCAGATCGAAAGGAAAGTTTAACAACGTAATAACTCCAAAATAGGAATCCCTTGTTGACAAAAACTGAATTGTCTCAGCACAACGCAGAATAACATACAAGCGTGTCAAAGTCTGCAAGAAAAGAAATGTTTCACGTGACAAACAGTTGCATGTAATGGTGAGTGACGTCAACATATCTGCATGAAATCTACGTCATGACGTGTATACACGCTACTTATTTCACGGATCGACAAAATCAAAACCTACGTCATCAGCATGTTTGCCGTGACTGTCAGTTTCAGAAAATTTATATGGAGGGTATTCCCCTCACTCAACCATAAACATAAATGTAAAACAGACACACGAGAGAAAGAGAGAGAGAACAAGAATTACTGAAAGGAACTATAAACAAGTTAACATGTTATCACCTGCTTACGTCAAGGTCTATCGCCATGTTGTAAAGAAAGACAAGAAATAACAGCTTGCATTATCGAGTAGAACATAAAACGGGAGTTGTTTTAGTAGGAGCAGAAAAACGAGAAAGAATGAAGATGCGGTAAATATTATTTTCTGAACAGGCGCCAAAAAATGTGACTGTCCCATGAGTTCCTTTGTGTTGAAACGTGCCTGCATGTTACTGTGAGCAAGAACATGGAAGCGATTTATTATCTGTAACCGTCCTATAAGCAGTAATCACAAGACAACCAACAGACGTAGCAACTCAGCAACCCATCACAGCTGTATCCCATCTTGTTGTTGCTGCCTGTGAAGTAGTGGCCAACGTACAGTGCTGCAAGTGATGAAGGTTTCTGTGGATCTGACGGTAATGTTAACTGGTGAAGTTCCTAACTTGCAGTGAAAAGAAAGTCTTGCCTAATAGTCTTATGACGCGTGTGGAAAAAAATATTGATTTGAAGTAACGTGTGAATAAATCTTGTTTTTTTTTACTTATTAAAACGTTGGATGAAGTTATATCGATTGCATTACAAGGTACAGCTGACTTATTGTAGTTGCCTTATTTATTCTCATAATTTCCTCTAGAATTTTTTTTTTCGTAAATTCAGTGTAAATTTATTCAAGAATAATTAATACAAAGGTACGTTAAATTAACCCAGTCAACAAAATCACAGAACATTTGTACAAGTTAATAAGAAAATAATTGGAATACACATCGAATTGTGAACGTCACAAATGCTTGATAATGCACATATGTACATCCGCTAGACTGCTAAAATATTAAGAATCTTAGGTTGACTATATGTGAATGCTTGGATTTGAGAGGAGAAATTTGTGTTTAACACATTACATCGAAAAGAGAACTTTTCATTAAGGTTTACGACTATAAACACGTTCGTAGTGGCCTGCTAATATTTCATAAAGGAGATAAACCGGTTACAACGCCTTTACAATGACAATGAAATACTGTTAGTGGTGCTTAAAGTTTGGTATGTTGAAGAAAGTTATGTAAGTAAACTACCATAACACTTCGACGTTAAGAAGAATCCCATATTGCTATAAGTGTATAAAGTGTGACGAAAAGTGAAGTCGAACATATGTTGAAAACAATTTAGGTTACGCCGGTTTATAAATCGGTTACCAAGAAGTCTTAAACACCTATGAGAATACCATTCACTGCACCAGACATTCTCAGCACTGACGACACGACAACCTCCAGCAATCCAACCAACAAAACCACACACTACTACTATCGACTGGCAGCATACGACCCTCCAAGCATCGCCAATGACTGTGATGCTTCTACAGCACACGCCGCTTCAGTACTACAAGCCTCCTCCACCTCCATCAACATCCAAAGACGTTACTACCCAGCAGCAGCAGCATATGAACCCTCCAGCCGTCCTGCACCACCATTCAATCAGCAGCGCTTCAATCCAAGCCTTTAAAGCGTCTTGCAACACAAGGGCTATGCGTTACTATCGACTCTGGATCTACACATGCAACGCAGTGCTACTTGTCAGCGTGCTGGGGTTCGCTATCGTAGCTGGAAGAATCGTAGTGGCAGATCCACGGAGGTACCTAGTCCCAGGTCTGTCACTCTACCAGCCAAGCTTCTTGTACGCATACCTCGCTCTGGCAACGCAAAGCGGACTCCTCCAGCTTGTTGGATGTTTAGGAGCATTACGTCTCAACGAGAGGCTCCTCAATGTATATTGGCTGCTCTTGCTAGTGCTTCTTTTCGGTGACGCTATCGTTGGTATAGTCTGGGTGTTCCGTTTCGATAAAATATGCGCTGACTTAAGACCGACGCTTAAGCAACGTTTGGCTGCTGAATACGGCGTCGATGCTGATTTCACTACCCTGTGGAACGCATTACAAAGGGACTACAAGTGTTGTGGTGTAGATGGTGCTCAGGATTTTGAAGGTGGTGTTGTGAACAGGACTCACGGTGTGCCGGAAAGTTGTTGCAGATTTCTTCCGTTATCTACCACGCTACCTGTCCAGGATCATCAACATCACCACCATCACCATCATCAAGCAATTACAGAAAGGCGACCTTCTTTGGGAGGAACGTCGACATTAAAAAATTATCAAAACCTTCCGTCACCTCCTTCGGCATCAGAGGCTTCGTCGTTCGTAGACAATGAATCCTTAAATCGTGTCATATCTCCAGAGCAGGAGGCCGAAACAAACAGAGTTCCCACCGATACCGCGACATCTCACAGACTCCCATCTTCCACGTCATCTGACAATTGTGCAGTGAGAAATTCTGATGCGGGATTTGGTGATTCCCACGTATACACTGCGGGGTGCGAGGGTCTACTTCTCTTCTGGTTGCGACAGAGTGCAGACGTGCTATTCGTGTTAGGTTACTGTGTCATTGCGTTCGTCAAACTGTGCTTCCTCGGTATTTTGCGGTACGAGATTAGGGAGATGATTCAGAAGATTAAAGTGCTGCAAGGTGATATGAGACCACCGCAATTACTCCTCACCGAATTCGAAACCGGACCATCACCTATAACGTCCCCAACAACGACAACTCAACACTTAGAACCTCTCCTCATGAATCATCATGAGAACAATGGAAATATTGTCACGGGAAACAATGGAGGAATGATCACTGTAGTCAACAATACCACGTCTCCTCCACCCCAAATACGTCACGGAGGAACAGCGTCTTGTGGGAGTGAACGTGACCGGACAGGATCCGGAACCGCTCTACTACTCCTGCAGCCACCGGACAGTTTGCAGACAACGCCTTTACACATGTCGACACACCATCAGCGACACCTCAACCTCATGAACGACGGAACTGACTCCGACACCAACAGCAACTGTGCCCTCATCATATCGGAGGACAATTCCGCAACAAACAAGTCTTCAGCGGGTAAAACGAAGCAGCCACGCGGTTCGAACGGCAACAACAATTATGAACTTCACGAACTGCAGGAGCTCAACAGGCTTCTTGCGAGGCACCAGACCCAGATCTGACTACGGAGATGGATAGCCACCTGCTTTCCCACTCTACTGCTCTTCCCATCGCCGTCATTGCCTGGGAAACGCAGGAGGAAATTCCGTTATTAAACAAAAGGAAATTCCGTGGTCTGTAGTCCGCAAGCGAACTATATCGACCGAGCGACCGTCACTTGCCGGCGAAGTTAGTGCCAACTTTAACGGATTCAGGTTGTCGCATGGTCAACGCAATGGATCCCAACGGCCGTTAATCTCGGTTTTCTAGACCGGAGCCGCTATTTCCTTGAAATAGCTCATCAATTATCTTCACGAGGCTTAGTGGACCCCGTTCCAGATCCCACTACTAAGAAAATCTGGTAGCACCGGGAATCGAACCCGGGACCTCTGTATCTGTGGGCAGGAACTCTGACAACTAGACCACAGAGGCGGTCTGTTCCGTTATTACTGAACACAAAAAAAACAATGTCTGCAAGGATACACCCTACACAAAATACGATGTACGTGTGACTGATTCTCAGCTTGTGTGTAATTTATTGTGTGCACAACAAAAATTAGTATTTTAGTTAGGGGCATGTGTGGAAGTCGTAATACTTAAGTGACAGATACAGAATAAGAGAATGGCTGAAACACGATTCATTTTGGTAAATGAATTTTGTGCACAGGCTAAGAATGACTGGTTTTGCAAACAGCGAAATATTAACTACACGATACAACTGGTAAGTAATATTTACAGAGACGGCAAAGGTGGGTTAATAATAGGTTTACCGACTGTAAGTAAATGGAAGAGGTCAAGTCTGTAAGAATGTTCTCTAAGAAATAATTTTAACACATTTATTTATTCTAATTAGATTTCACAAAACGTATCATTAGTCATATTATGAGTGAAATCATATCGTAACGTAAAACATGCTTTCCTCATAATGGCCCATAGAAACAATTATATCATCTCTTTTATTAAAAGACAAAGGACGAGGAACCCTACAGGTTCAATAAAGTATATCTGAAAACACGAACAAATAAAACGGCCAATACAAAAGCAAGCCACAATTACAAAATACCTAACACATGTTGTGGACATTCTGAACAAGTAGAGATGCTGAGGATAATCAAGATACGTTTCAGCCTGGATATAACAAGACAGCAGCATAATGTATCACTGGAGACATACTGACTGGCTGCATTTTCTGTATAAATACATCTCATGTACCACATTCAATAATTAACATTCGGAATGATAAAAAAAAATTAGATTAAGGCAGCATCTTTCGACAATGCTTGTAAAGTTTAGTAAAAAAAACTAGCATAAAAGTATTATTTCAGTTTTTGCGTATTAATATACATTGGAAGCATGGTAATCCTGAGAGTCAACTGATTGTGACTGGTCTGGTTCTTGTCAACTCTGTTTCCACACAGCTCCCATACTTATACCTATAATACAATGAGCAGTGTTTGCTATGGCTGGTGGAAACGTATCTACATAGACTTTCGAAATGGTTACAGTTCCAAATCTGGTTAAAATTAAGTTTTATTTCCAAAGGGATGTATTAACACACGCTTCTAACTCAATGGGGTTGTGATTTTAATGAAGTAAATATATCCAATATAAGATTTCAGGGTTTACAAGACAGTGAAAATTTGTGTTATTTTTTTTCTGTTTTTGACAGTATGTAATGTACTAGGTAGTTGTCAACGTTTCGGGGAAACAAAACCTATTTTTTTATTGCTAGTGGGGTTGGTCTAAGTCCCTTGTACTGCGTCCACTTCTGGCCTATTCTACCAGCCCCAGATGATAGGTGAGGGTGATTGTAGAGCAACTGGTGGATTGAAGATTGGCAGGGGAAACCGAAGTACCCTGAGGAAACCTGCCCCAGAGCCACTTTGTCCACCACAGATCCCACTTGACCCGACCCGGGATCGAACCCGGGCAGCCGCGGTGGGAAGCCAGCGACTAACTTCTTGAGTTATGGCGCGACCATAAACGAAACCTAAGGGAGAAGATATATATCTTGCGTGTATGTAAGAAATTTTCGTAACTAACAACCATACCACAGGATGTCATAGTCAGGGAAATGCATTTATTAGCGTCATTTAATGTAAAGTTGAATATTCACACCTCCAAATGTCTCTGTCAAATTCATGAGCAGTTTCACTAAAGTAATTTAACAGAAATTTAAATACGAACAGCTCTAGTCTATATTGAAAAATATAATTTACAATTTGGGCTTATAACCCGAATGTAACGGGAAGACATAAATATTACTTCGCTTTTTGAAGCGCTTTTAAAGGCTGTTTACTCGTAAATAAAGGGAAATCCTTTCAATAAATGTGGAACTGAAAAAATAACTAAAAATATGTTTATGTAGGAATTGTTATTAAGTTGCGCGTTATTAGTATGAAAATTTTTAACTTTTACTTACATTTGTTTGTGAAATGTGTGATATCAGTACACTCCCACTTTACTACGGAATTAAATATGAACTGAATATACTATAAAGTAACATGGCAAAGGGGTCAACATTAACGCATACTGTACTCTAACTGTACTAACATTTCTAAGTAATGAAATGAAAACTATTTCCGTTGATCTCTCTTAACTTCATGGTCGCTGAAAGCAGCCACATTTTTAAATTTAACGAGCTGTTATGAATTCTGATATTCCGTAACATATTGGCAATGGATGATCAGTCGGCTTCTTGAGAATAATGGTGAAATTAATGTTCTTACTTACTTACTTACTTACTCACTCCTGGAGCTGAGCCCTTCTTGAGGAGCCGCCAATTCTGCAGCTACTCAAGAACTTCCTAGCATTTTATGGAACCCTCAGGCTCATTACCGTGTTTACAAGAGCCCTCCACTGGTCCCTATCCTGAGTCAGACCAATCCAATCCATGCAATCCGAGCCTATCTCTCTAAGATTCATTTTAATAATGTCCACCCACCTACGCCTTGGTCATCCCAGTAGTCTCTATCCTTCTGGCTTTCTCACAAATATCCTATATGCATTCCTCTTCTCCCACATACAGGGCAATCAGACAGTAAGGATATCAGTCATAAAACCAAAATCACAATAAATATAGCAAGTGCCACGTAACTTCGAACAAGGCCAAGAGTAACCTTGAATGCGCAGAAGAAAAATTTCAGACAAGGGGGGGTGGAGGGTGTGAGAAGTGGCAGGCGGCCAGTGGAAGAACCGAGTGTTAAGAAACTCCTCCCACCACAAGCTATGTGCGGGATTTGACTAGGAATGCGGGCCTTGTTCGAAGTTACGTGACACTATCTATAATATTTGATACTTTAAGAAAAGGAACAGCGTTAAATAATTTCATTGATAAAAATGGAAGAGGTAAGGTCTTGTCAATATTACAGTCCTTTAAAATATTTTATCGTATTTTGACCCGCGTTTAAAGCAAATTTTCCAAATTTGAGGCCAAACTTTAAAACAGGAGAGAATCTGAATTACAAATTAAACGCGATATTGCCGTACGACCAATCAAAATTCAGCTCAGCTGTAGAATCGCTAAGGAACTGTCTCTCCAAACACTGGGCAACAGTGACGAAAATCGAGGGAAAACAATTATTTGTGACAGTATACTCGCAGAATGGTTTCCTGAGTAAAACTGCGTGACTCTTTCTTTAACTCATAAAAGACAATTAAATCATTATTAAAATGTCTACCTTCTTCCGGGAGACAGCTTACCTATATTTTATAATTGTGAAGAAATAAAGAACTTCAGCGAATAACAATTTGGACCTATTTTTTAATTGTGATTCATTGCGCAAAGGTTTTTTTATCTTCATAGAATGAAGAGAGGGCGAAAAAAGACGTTTTCTTTAACATTCTGTACAAAATAATCTTTAGCGATCGAAACAAAAATTGTATTTAAGAATTCAAAATAAAATAAAATAAACAGTTACTGTGTAAACTTTCAGTCATATAACTCTTGCGTTAATGATATATTTAAACAACTCAAGCTTATAATACAACCATAAAGTACGGTTTGTTAAGTCTCAGGTTCTCATGTTGGTGAATTTGACGAAGATGGTCATTCTGGGCTGTAATGTCCTGTAGTTCAGGGAGAACACGAAATTTCTGAGAGATATATCAGTCCCATCTTCCCTCCGAGTAGGGTCAACTTGTCGTCTGCTTCTGGATGATCCTTGCTCAGATAACTCAACTCTGAAGATGTAGGCGATTTTTTTTTATTATTCTTAGTGGGGTGGGACTAAGTCCCTTGTACTGTGGCCACTACTCGTCTACTGTACCATCCCCAGATGATAGGTGAGGGTGATTGTGGAGCAATTGGTGGAATGAAGATTGGCAGGGGAAACCGAAATACTCGGAGAAAACCTGCCCCCAGCGCCAATTTGCCCATCATAATAAATCTAGACGATATGTTCCTCTGAAGCGTTTGGATCTTTTTCTGAGTACACGATGTTACAACATAGAAGACCGTACTCTTCCTAGCTGTGTCAGTTTCCATTTCCATAAAATACAGTTCCCAATAAGTAGGCCTACATATCCAAATGTCTGTCACCGTAGACAATTTGAAGACTGCAGCTGCTAAGTCGCTGCAACACAAGTTCGCGGGGACAACGCGGTGGTATCGCTGATGGCAGGAAACGTAACGTCTGACGTCTCCAAAGACGTGACGTTTACAGTCCTTTACGTAAATCGGTCAATTATAACCTATTACCTTCATACAGAATCCGTGGCCTGTAGTCCGCAAGCGAACTACACCGACCGAGCGAACACAGCTTGTCGGTCGATTTAGTGCCAACATTTGCGTATAGAGGCTGTCGCGCGGTCAGCGCAACGGATCCCCACGGCCGTTAATTTCGGTTTTCTAGACCGGAAAAGAAAAATTATACAAAATATTAATTTATGAATCACTGGATTTTTGCACTTTGTCCATTTTCCGCTATTCTAGAAACCAGAAAACAGAACGTTTCGGAAACTGAATCTGTTTCCGTCCTCAGGTGAGGGGCTGAAGACACCTACTCTGTTAGGTTTCAGTTTCCGAAACGTTGTGTTTTATAGTTTCTACAATGCATGACGAGTGAGCCGGGATACTGTAGTCGGTATAGCGACTAGCTGAGGGCTAGACGACAAAGAGGTTGGAGTTCGAGTCCCGGTTGTGTCAAGAATTTTCTCTGCTCCACGTCGTCCAGACCAGCACTGGGATCCATCCAACCTCTTATCCAATGTGCACAGGGGGCTCTTTCCCTGAGGTAAAGCGGCCAGGGCGTGAAGCAGATCACTCACCTCCAACTAGTGCCGAGGTCAAGACAATATGGATCAATACACCCATTCCCCCATACGCCTTCATGGTGTAGAGCTTAATTAGTTAAGCACAGGGACAACTTTGCCTTTTTACCTTAGAATATCGAACGATGGACAAATTAAAAAACTCCGTGATTCTGAGTGTTATACACCATCGTCAGAATACTCTATAATTTAATTACTTTATGAATTCTGTGAAATGGCTTAATGTGAAATTAAATATACAGATCAATATTTCTTTTGAATGGATGGCTCTTCGGCATGATTCAGAGCCTAATGCAGGTAGACAAAACATCATTATTCAAAAACACTTCCAGTCTGCGCTCTGTAATCTCTCGCCACATACATAACATGGACGCCATGAGCATGAATTTCACATGCGGAGCACAGCATCTGACAATGCTATCAACTCATATAATTACAAAAGTAATTACTTTTCACTCTGACTGCCGTGACAGAAGGTAAAAATTCAGCTGTTACTGATATCTATCCGTGTGAAATGTTTCAGAAGCAGGATAATGATGTTTCACTTCATTCTATTACGGCATTAAACACGATATACGTGATCCACATCTCTGTATCGCAGAGGAAAATAAAACTTCACGTCTGTACCATATCAAGTGCATTTCACAAAGACCTGACGCCGGGAAATTAATTTAAACAAAAAGCACTGCCACAATTACTTCATAAATTTTGGTTAGTTAAATTATTTTAGGTGAAATGGGAGATATTCCTGTAACAAGAATACAACTCAAGCTGAAATATTTAAACAGGAAACATGGATATAGAAACGGGTTTAAAATTCGTCACATCAACAAAGAAGTGTAAAATACATGGACAAAGAAATTTGGAAAATATGATGGTCCTTGCGTTGCAAATATTTTATTATTTATTTATTTAAACTGCAAATGGGTCTTTACACGATGGCAGCGGTACTACAAACAAAAACACGTAAATAACACACAAGAAAGAAAAAAAAATCTTGGCCTGTAGTCCGCAAGCGAACTATACCGACCGAGCGACCGCCGCTTGTCGGCGAAGTTAGTGCCAATTTTAGCGGATAGAGGGAGTCACGTGGTCAGCGCAACGGATCCCCACGGCCGTTAATCTCGCTTTTCCAGATTGGAGCCGCTATTTCTTTGAAATAACTCCTCAGTTATAATCACGAGGCTGAGTGGACCCCGTTCCAGACCCACTACGTCTCAGAAAAACTGGGAGCGCCGAGAATCGAACCCAGACGTCTGGATCTGTAGCCAGGAACTCTGACCACAGAGGCGGTCGAATGAGGGGTAAGATACATAAAGGAAATTACTGGTAATAGAAATATGATTTCGAGGGGAGACCTTCAAGGGAATCACTTCGGGGCGAAGTCCGGAATGAGGTAATTAGAAAAGAGGTTCAAGTAAGACAAACAATGAACGAAAGAAGAGATGACAAATGATTGATATAACGGACCTGCTCCTTGAATGAAGACCGCAGATCAGAACTCCAGGCGCTGGAATGGAGTCCAGTGGGGTGCCGGGGGAAGGAGAGGCTACGTCGGGTCTGTAGTGACGGTAGTGATGGAACGAGAGCTGAATAAGAAGCAGCAGAAAATCGCGACGGACGGGAAATCGACGCGAGGAACCTTTAAAAGGGAACAAGCCTCCAAGAAAAACTAGCCAACGGTAGTCCAGTAAATTTCTGCTGACCCTCGCCATAACAATGATTCTTAGTTTCGAGTTTCATGGGACTCACGTCATATTTTGCTACTTGATGGCTCTGGAAGCTTTCAGATCACGGCCTGGGCAGTACGTACACTGAAACTGGCGACACACGGACAGTCCCAGACTCTCCTCTGATACGACAAGGACCGTAGAGAAAACGGCGCTTCCAACAATTCTTCTCTTTTTGAGTGTATTAGTTGTCACGGGAAGGTGTGTACCGAACCGTTGCCTAGCAACGATAGAGTGATACACAGACTGATGGGAGGGATTTATGAAGTATGCCGTTGTGATGGGATCAGATCCTATGATATACATACCAAATTTCATGTGGATTGTTTCAGGCTACGGGGTGGACGAAAGAGGGGTCAGATTCAAGTCCCGGTAGGGTCAGAATTTTCTCTTCTCCAAGTCGTCCAAACCAGCTCTTGGGCCCATCCAGCCTCCTATCCAATGGCTACCGGGGGATTTTCCTTGGGGGTTAAGCGGCGGGGGCGTGAAGCTGACCACTAGTCAAGAAAATTAGTTAATCACAGGGACAACTTTATCTTTTTACAAAGAAAGTAGGCTAAAAAGTGACTGTTCAGGTTTCCACGGTGGTACGTTACAAATGTTGATTCTGGTTTTTGTGTCTTTGCACTGTGGAAATGGACAGTGTTGACAATGCTTCAGAGGTATAGGCTGCCTCCATCCTCAGAGTCGTAGTAGGGTGCGTCTGATGAGTCATTCTGCTTATTCCTGCCTTGAAGATGGAAGCATCAAGATATTAATTTTTAATTCGTATCGTCAGACAAGGAAAACCATATTAAAATTTTATTAAATTGCACGATCGAGATGTTTTAACGAGGCATTTTCCAAACATGCATGGCGCTCTGAGTTGAATTAGTGGATCATTATGTTTGAAAAAAAATATATATATATGAATCTGTATCCAAGTAAATTTTCCTCCTAAATATTTATATCAAAGTGTTATGTTGTTTCGAATTTTTAATGTCTAGCTTGAAGTCAACCGGAAATATTGTCTTAGAGCAGCTTTCGCACCATCTGGCCATAAAAATTGTACAAAGTACGTCTGTTCCTCTTGGGCCTTTCCCATCTTACTTACTTACTTACTTACTCACTCATGGAGCTGAGCCCTTCTGGAGGAGCCGCCAATTCTGCAGCTTCTCAAGAATTTCCCAGCATTTTATGGAACCAGAAGGTTCATTACCGTGTTCACAAGAGCCCTCCACTGGTCCCTATCCTGAGCCAGATCTATCAAATCCATACCATCCCATCCTATCTCTCTAAGATCCATTCTAATATTGTCCACCCGTCTATGCCTTGGTCTTCCCTGTGGTCTCCTTCCTTCTGGCTTTCCCACCAATATCCTATACGCATTCCTAGTCTCCTCCATTCGTGCTACATGACCTTCCCACCTCATCCTCCTTGACTTGATCATTCTAATTATACTTGGAGAAGAGTACAAGTTATGAAGCTCCTCATTATGCAGTTCTCTCCAACCTCCTGTCACTTCATCTCTCTTCGGATCTTTTCCATCAGTCCATCTAAAAGTCATGTTAAGCGTGTCACAGTGTTACCGCAACTTGAAAGATAACAGGAATTATGACAAATAAAAGTGAGGAAATTTTCACACTGTAGGCCTGTACATCCTCAATCTTTGACAGTGTTACAGCACTTTTAGTGCAAAATAAAATTGATGCCCTCTCGTAACTACCGATACAATTGCAGGCTACCGAGACAAATGTCAGATCATGTTGAAGGCACCGTCACTGGCTAACAGACGGGTTTTGGTTTCATGACCGAGTCTATTGAGCACTTTAACACACAACCCGGAACTACAACACAGCGCTACCGCTGAACTCCACGCTATACAAAATCATTAGGACAGGCTAAATATTCTCAGTCTTCATTAGTCGTATTCTGGCAACGGATTTCAACAGAGGAATTATACCAGTCTCAATGTAACTGCAGAGCACATGAACCCTTCTTTTCACACTCTAATTCCTTTCTTGCCGTCTCTTCTCAATCATCTTCGTCTGCCTTCTCAAGAGACACCCTCAGTTCTAAAGGGATCTGACGATGATGTATATTATTACTGCTAGTGGGGTGGGACTAAGTCCCTTGCACTGCGGCCACTTCTGGCCTATTGTACCAGCCCCAGATGATAGGTGAGGGTGATTGTAGAGCAACTGGTGGAATGAATATTGACAGGGGAAACCGAAGTGCTCGGAGAAAACCTGCTCAGCGCCACTTTGTCCACCATAAATCGCACTTGACGAGACCTGGGATCGAACCCGGGCCGCCACGGTGGGAAGTCAGCGACTAACCGCTTTAGCTATGGCGCGGCTGCGATGATGTATAACACTCAGAACTGCTGGATTTTCGGACTTTGTCCATCGTCTGGTATCCTAAAAACACAAAGATTCGGAAACTTGATCTGTTTCCGTCCTTAGGTGAGGAAGGACACCTATTCTGTTGGGTCCTGAGGTTAGCTATTTCTAAGGGACCCAGCATAGTAGGGGAAGTGTTTACCTAGACATTGCCAAGCAATGAACGTCTACTCTGACTTCAATATTCCAGATTTCGGGTGTCATGTTACAGTATTATGCAAAACAGTACCACAAGGAGAGCTTTTAATCTGGGCTCATGATGGTGTGCATAAAAATGATCCATTGACCAAAACCGTTAGCAGAATGACGAATATTGCTCAGAGAAAACCCCGCTCTAATCCTACTTTATCTACCACAAATCTCAGAGGCCTATCATGGGATTGAACCCGGGCTTCTGCAGTGAGAAGACGACGATTAGTCAACTGATCTATTCCGCAGTCAATATGGCATAAACAAGGAATTACAAAGAGTGATCACATAAACTGTCCGAATTTTGTTCGTTTTTACCCAGGCATAAAACTAGTCCAACAGTTGTTATCCGGACGTTGCCGTCCATGCAGACAAATGAATATTCCAGAGTTCTCTGAAATACTCGTATGTTGTATGTTGTTATGACTAATTATACTTCAAATTATACTAAATGTATACATTTAAAGTCCATTACAAAGACAAATATCTCATTGTTTAAACATTCTCTTTTTTTTTTTAATGGAAATATCCGATCCTTGCAAGATCACTTTTTCAGATATTATACAATTTCCAACACATGTAAATATTATTATTAATTACAATCCTGAATTTGGCAACACCGCATGGGTAATTACAACGCTGTGCAATATGTGGAATGCTACTTCTGATAACTTAAAATGAAAGAGTCGAAAATACAAACACGACATCTGGAACAAAATGAAATAATAAAAAACACCAAGCTATATTATTATAATAATAATATATTTTCAAACTCTCTAGTTTTAACATGTAATAAATTATCGATGGAAAATGCTGCTTATATCCCGAATTGCGCCCTACAATCTGGACGGAAATTTTGTTCATTTCTGCATCAAATGGGAACTGAAGGAAAATATGAAAAGGAAATATGTTCAAAATTCTGTAATAGAATGTACAGTACATTGCTGCGAGGAATACGTTCTGATGATCTTGCGTGAAATCAATTTCATACATATTTACACATTATCAAAAGAAGTGGAATTACAATTTTAAATCATAAAGAGAACGCTCTAAATTTATAATTACTCAAAATGTATTGGAATCATTAAATTGATTCTTAATAGCGTTTAACTCTGGAAAAATTGGATTAACTTCAGTAGCAATAACAGCATTTCAACAGTGTTCCATTGATTCGATTCTAGTTTATATAGATGTCATGCATCGTAAAGCTATTTGACAAATCCGTTGCTGCATGGATTAAAATAGGAATTCATGGGCATCCTTGACGAAATGTAAAAATTCGAGTCAGTCACAAAAGAAAAAGAAAACATCATATTTTCCGTTTCACATTCATAAAGTAGAAAATATAAATTAAAAAAAAAGGAAGAAAGAAAATACCGCAATGAAATTAATTTGAAGGTTCACGTCATCAAAAGCCACCAAATGGCAAATAGTTTGCCGTTTTCTACATCATGTGAATATGCTCTTTCCTGATGGATTTGAGATTCTTGCATCGGTAACTATAAAGAATAGTTCTTTCGGGCTGTGACACAATTTAGTCTGGTAGATGTTCACCGGCATTTCGGAGGAATGCACTGGTTCAATCTTCTTGCTCGCTACCCAATGTCTTCCACCCTGAAGATGGAGACAGAAAGTTACTGCGAAACATGGCGACGCCATAGTTCAAGCGGTTAGTCGCTGGCTTCCCACCGCAGTGGCCCATGTTCGATCCTGGGTATGGCCAAGTGGGATTTGTGGTGGACAAAGTGGCGCTGGGGTGGGTTTTCTCCGAGTACTTCGGTTTCCCCTGCCAATCTTCATTCCACCAAATTCTCCATCATAATCTCCCGGGGCAGGTACAATAGGCTAATCAGTGGCCGCCATGCCGAGTGGACCCAGTTGGACTCCATGCCCCGCTAAGAGAATTAAAAAAATAATTACTGCGAAAGATCCGTGAACTTCTACGGACTACACGGCTTCACATCCCAGAAAGTGTCGTTTGAACTGTCATCGAATTCATAGAAACGGAGCAGTTCTCAAAAGCAGTAACTTGCAATTCGTTTTCAATGGAAGTATGACACATTCAGAAATCTCGAAACGCGCTACGGATATTCGTAATTTTCATTTCAAGACGTTGTTTTTACTAATGTGCATAAACGGAGCATGTCGCATGAATTTCATCTGGGATACTTCATGATTTGGAGACTGAGAGACTGAACATGTTCTGCACAGCATTAACAAAATGCAAATGAATGACGTCACACCCCGCGCCCAGTAATGCATAAGCCTTATTCTCAAAGTGGCAAAATGGCCTATTTGAAGCAACAAAAAAGTAAGTTTGTATGCCGTTATGTACAAATCCGTCCAGTTGTATTATATGTATCAAATTTGTATGTATTCCATAAAACTACACATATAAATCATTAAAATGTTATAATTATTAAAAGATCATGTAAATGACTGTTCTGAATAAACGGTGCTAGAGAATTTTTAAAAAATATTCCTGTAAGGTAAAGGTACAGGTAAAGCTATCCCTGCGACGGGCCGTGAAGGACCATACCGCTATGAGACGTCGAGGTTCCCACATTTTCTCTAGATAATGGGCTCACAGATGGCAGTTCGGAGTTCGAGTCCCGGTATGGTTAGCAATTTTCTCTTCTCCACGTCGTCCACACTGTGGGCCCACCCAGTTTCCTACCCAAAGGGTACGGGGGATTCTTTCCCCGGGGGTAAAGCGGCAGGAGCGTGACCACTCACCTGAAACTAGTGCTGAGGTCAAGAAAATGTGGATCTATACATCCACTCCCCCATACGCCTTCATGGCGTAGAGCTTAATTAGTTAAGCACAGGGACAACTTTACCTTTTCACTTTATCTTTATGGTAAAATAAATACAGAATTCACGGTGTGATTAATATCAAGAATTGTATATAATTTGTAACTGTAAAAAAGAAAAACGTGGAAAGGTTTTACTATAAACATTTCTACGTTTTACTCGTAAACATTTTTTTAATCACTAAAGCAAAGTTAATGTGCGATATTTTCGTTCTTATAACTACTTGAAGTGAGCTTTGTAACCAGTGCCTCGTTGTATCCTTACTCCTCATTAAGACGTTCTGACTTAAGACTCGAAATATTTTGTTCTTCGGAACGGTATAATGTACTGCAGAGGGTTTAGTGTCTAAGTTTTAGACGAGCAGATGAGATACCTTAGGTCTTCGCTGTTGTCCTTTCGATTAGTTTTCTCCATTTCAGACCCTTACAAATTCATTCTCTACAAGAAATCTCAGAAGGACACACAAATGCATTATATAAAAATAAACAAAACTGTAGCAACATTACGAATAATAGTAAAATAAACGTAGATTGATGCTATTGCGTATTCAATGTCGATTCATTAGACAAAAGTTTGAAAATTATGTATGAAACTGCCATACATGCAAACAAATGCCTATCAAGTCCAGTGTAAGTCTGTAACAATGACAGCATAGAACTAAGAGCCCTTATCGATAACTCTCCTTTAATAAATTTGATACAATTCAAGTAATAGCTTTTAAGTGTTATAATTTAAATTATGTTGAAATTCATCCAGATAACTTTTCATTTATTATATAGATCGACATGTTCACCACAGATAGACTACATGAATAACTGGTCGAGTATTTAATCAACCACAAAAGTTACTAGATCCTACCTACAATGCCAATGAAATCATAAATTTCATGGATATCTTTTCGTTGGGAATAATCGCATTCAACATATAGTGTGACATGTCAAACCGCTGGTGGGCAATGGGATATGGAACGAGGTTACGCAACAGTAAGGAAAGCGGTGATTGTCAGTGCCGTGCCGTGCCGAGCCGAAGTTCCCTGGTTGCTACTACCAGCGCGCTTCGGCTCACTTCGGCTCTACTCGGAACGGCACGGAGAAACACCGCTTTCCCTACTGTTGCGTAACCTCGTTCCATATCCTGTTGCCCAACAACGGTCTGACATGTTACAAGATGCATCTACTGCATAAAGAGTTATTAAAGTTTCCAGGAAATATTGTGTGCTATTCTAAAACAGGATGAAAGTGTATAAAAACTTGGACTTAGGATCCAAACCATAATTCCCATTGATATATATTTAATGCCAAAGTTTTTTGGAAGCCATATTATTAATAGTGAAACATGATATATACTTCCAAGTGGCCATGGCTGTAAAAAATTAATTGTATACATATTATAAAATATAAACGTAAGAAAATCATTATATATCATGTTAAAAATTTTCCCCCGATGTACAGAAAATTGTTATATACGCTTATTATGTACTATGTGTTATATTTACTGATTATGTAATGCTATATTAAAATGTTCCAGAATAAAGAGGTAATAATTCTTAGTAAAATATATATTTTAATGCTGTACCACTTTTTCTTGTACCCTTCTTCAAGCATAATTAGAATGATCAAGTCAAGGAGGATGAGGTGGGTAGGGCATGTAGCACGAATGGGGACGAAGAGAAATGCATATAGGATATTGGTGGGAAAACCAGATGAAAAGAAACCACTGGGAAGACCAAGGCGTAGGTGGGTGGACAATATTAAAATAATAATAGATCTTAGAAAGATAGAATGTGATGGTATGGATTGAACTGATCTGGCTCTGGACAGGGAACAGTGGGGGGCTCTTGTGAACACGGTAATGCACCTTCGGGTTCCATGAAATGCTGTGAAATTCTTGAGTAGCTTCACAATTTGCGGCTCCTCCAGAAAGGCTCAGCTCCATGAGTGAGTGAGTGAGAGGATGCATCAGTTTTTATCCTTGTATAAAAAGCATAGAGATTTATCAAGAAGAATACATGCATTTCGGTGTTAAAAACGATATTATGAAAATTCTTAAAACTAATATTATATTTGTATAATTTACACCAATGGCTCCCTCAGTCTTCACCAAGGCCTCACTTTCTAAATAATATCTGTGGATTTTTTGTTATTATGCATAATTTGGGAATTATCGTATAATGAGAGTTAATTCGTAATTTACCTTCTCTATAGAAAAAAAAAAGACAAGAAGTTCTGGGAATAACTAACCGTCTACTTTCCTTTGATACGACGCGGACCGTACAGAAAACCAAAAAATTAGGAACACGTGGCAAGGTAATCTCGTAAGTCTCAAAAGCCTCAGAATTTAAAAACGGATGCTCAGACAGAAGGACGGACATAGAAGGATACAGAGACAAGGTGATTTTAAGAGCCTTAAATAAAAGGTAGAGCTATCCCTCTAACAGGCCGCGGAGACCCATAGGGTGACGAGACGTCGAGGCTCCTATATTTCCTAGACAATCGGCTCACAGATGGCGGTAAGGTCAGCCTTACATGACGGCAGCATTTTACCTCCAGGAAGATTCTTGGTACTCATTTCTTTTAGGAGGCTGAGTCAAACCCAGGGCCAGAGTATGGCTGGAAGGATTAGGTAATTTGAAATGTATCCACCTCAACGAGACTCCAACCCGCGACCTTCCGGCTTGTAGCATAGTGTCTCAAACAACTACGCTACCGCGTGCCCCTTTTAAAAGAATTTTATTTTTCAAAATGAGGAAATCAGGCTAAAAAGGGTAGAGTCTGATTATTGGGAGTGTTAAAACAATTAATGCTCCAAGCAAATGAAAGACAAAGGTCTGGGAGTTGTATTATTCTCATACAGCAACTATCCACACAGACTGGATTATCTTTCGTGCTCATTAGCGTCTATTACATTATCCTCACCTTGCTTATGTCTATTTCAAAATATACTTCAAAAGAGTGAAAGTCGTCAATCGTAATATACCCCTTAACTGTTCCAGAATTTTAAGTAAAGGCACGCATTCAGTAAAATACACAATCAACATACCCACAGGAGAGTATAAGCGTCTGTAATTTGGAGATACTTCCGACGTTTCGGAAAAACATATCGCATCCATATTCTCCTAAGCAGGCTGTTTGACGTCTGCTTCTGATGATTTCTTGCTATGATTATTCTTCAATCCTGAAGATGGAGGTAATATGTTCCTCCGAAACGCCATGCTCTCTCCAAATTATACGGCGTTATAACCCATAATTACCGCCATGAGAATTTCAAATCTTACATACCCATACATATATACATACGCACAAAAGGCTTTGGTACTGAAAAAAAACCCACGAAAACATAAATAATTTATTTTTAATTCACTTAGTGGGGGTGGAGTCCAACTGGGTCCACTCGGCACGGCGGCCACTGATTGGCCTATTGTAGCCTGCCCCGTTTGATTATGATGATGGAGAATTTGGTGGAATGAAGATTGGCAGGGGAAACCGAACTACTCGGAGAAACCCCGCCTCAGCGTCACTTTGTCCACCAGAAATCCCACTTGACTAGACCCGGGATCGAACCCGGGCCGCCGCGGTGGGAAGCCAGCGACTAACCGCTTGAGCTATGGCACGGCCTAGCACATAAATAAGCATGGCCACTCGCTGGACCAAGACTTGTCCACGGGACCTCCCGAGTACAATAAATTGACACCCATTCTACAGCGGCGCTCGGTTTCTCAAAGTAAAGTACCGCTTTTACATAAAACTATTATTACAATTATTGTTCTGTGTTCATCAGTATCGCTTGGAAAATAAAAGTGATACTATCAAAGGCAAAGTTGTCCCTGTACTTAACTAATTAAGCACTACGCCATGAAGAGGTATGGAGGAGTGGATGTATAAATCCACCCATTCTTGACCTCGGTGCCAGTTGTAGGTTAGTGGTGAGCTTCACACCCTGGCTGCTTTACCACCGGTGATAAAGCCCAAGGTACCCACTGGATATGGGACTGGGTGGGCCCCAGAACCGGTCTGGTAGATTTGGAAAAGAGAAAATTCTTGACCCTACGGGGACTCGAACTCTGACACCTCCGCTGTCCATTCCGTAATCAGCCGCTGCAGCGACTGCGCTCTCCCGGCTCCCATATACGTGTTAGTAGCTGTTTTTTCTTAACAGAATGGTTGGAGGACAGGGAATATGGGCATTTGGTAGGCTCGATGTTTAGACAAAACAGTTGCTGGGTGATGAATTATTGAGGTAATGAAATAAAATATGGATATAAGGGGCGTACAGGATACCATGTTGCCTACTAGGACTACAGTCCAGTTATGAATAGAACATTCACTGTTTGAATGTGTATCATAAAAACATGATAACAAGTCGACAGTTTACACCACACGGGTTGTCGTACCAGTTAACGACAATGACCTCTATTCGGATGGTGGTCAGTTCGAATTCCGGTCGAGACACCAATTATACTGATTTAGGATTTTCGTGGATTTCTTCTGTCCTTCCAGGCAAATACTGGGACAATACCTCGAACAAGGCATGACTAATTCCTGTCGAAACCTTAATCCATTTAACGCTATATAGTCCAGGTACTGGAACCTTCGTTGCATAACCCACAAACAGAATAGATAAAAAAGCATTATGGTAATGAAGGACTTGACACCATCGCTAAATTATAATTGTTTTTTGTTCTCAACACAGCAGACCCAAAAATGCCATGATGTTTGTTCAAAGTTCAATATATACATGCGTGTTATCTAATTTTGTATAAATAAAGGTGAACAACACTAATATAATTTTATGAAAACAGAACAAACAGCGAACACTAATGAAGTAAATGGTATTAAAATTGAATCAAAGAGACCCTTGCCTCTTCTTCAGTTTCGTAATCTTTTTTACACAGTCGGTAGGACTCCTTGGACGGGGGATCAGTCCGTCGCAAGCTCTCTACCTACACACAGGACAATATAAACATAGAATAAACGCACACACATTCATGCCTCCAATGGGATTCGAACCTACAATCCCAGCGCTCGAGCGAGCGAAGATCATGCCTCAGACCACGCGGCTATTGTGATCGGCTCGACCTTACCTCTGGCAATAGAACAAATCGATCAGTATCAATAATTCGAAAGCTCACCAGCAGACATTCTGAAAACAAAATGTGTTGTATTCATGCATTATCTTACGTCGCTAGAACTCATGCCAGTATAAATACATGTCACATTCACACAAACAATAAAATACAATACGCAGTTACTTAGGACTTGTTTGTACTAAAAGGATTATTATACAGGAAATGCCACGTCATCAACAGTCAGTAATATTCATTTTTTCCGTCTTTTATTAGCTTTACATGACCTTCGGATGCATTTACGCATGCGATACGAAGGTACAATATCTCTACTTATCATTAAACTTCGAATCTGCTATTAAGAAAGGTAACAGACAGTGAAGGCCCATAGGGTTGTGAGACCTTGAGAGTCACATATTTTCTAGACAGTGAAGGCCCATAGGGTTGTGAGACGTTGAGAGTCACACATTTTCTAGACTGTCACTGTCCAGTGATTGAGACTAGCTCTTTTTAACGGCCCAACTGATTAGGTCTATCCTGCCCCATCCACCTGAGGACGGAGACAGATGCAGTCTCCAAAACGTTGTGGTTTTTTACCAGACGATGGATAGAGTCCAAAATAAGGCTAATATTTCTGTACAGAATGAATAAAGTTAAAATTATTTCTGATGCCTGAATTTTACTAATATGTTTATTCATCTTGGCCCAAATTTCACTTTAACAAAATATGCTACTCCCATCACGCGCTCATTCTGTGAATTTCGGACATACAGCGTACAACACAAAAACAACTCTGTGGCTTTATTCCCCAAGCGAACTATAACGAACGAGCGACTGTCGCTTGTCGGCGAAGTTAGTGCCAACTTCAGCGGATAGAGGGTGTCGCGCGGTCAGCGCAACGGAACTCCACAGCCGTTAATCTCGGTTTTCTAGACAAGAGTCGCTATTTCCTTGAAATAGCTCCTTAATTATCATCACGAGGCTGCGTGGACCCCGTTCCAGACCCATTAACTCTCAGAAAGTCTGGCATCGCCGAGAATCGAACCCGGGACCTCTGTATCTGAAGCCAGGAACTATGACCACTAAACCACAGAGCCGGTTCATACAGAGTACAAGACTACTTATTGTACTCGTATATGAAGCAATTTTACATCTTAATTGATAGTAATGGTACGTCCCCAGTGGGGAGAATTGTAAACATTGCATTGTGTATACACGCTTGAATGTTAAGTCGACAACAGGAGCACTCAACTATGATACATATATACACATGAAATGTGTTTAAATATCCATTACAACTCATGAAGCGACCCTCCCTTTACTACGTCACCCGTTATCATAGCACCAATGGGAGGCTACGTAATTACGCCTGTTGTTTATAGGGCAAAATTCAATATTGACTTATCTCGAAATTAATTTTACTATTTAGTGGGGCACAATTAATTCAGACTCTGAAATGACTAAACGCGGGAGGTGAAACGCGTCCCACTAACAGAGACATTCACACCATTAGCAACACTGTCATTAATACGACGCGGATAACTTTAGATTTGTAAAGACGAGCAGATATAATGTTCCATTGCAGCATTCTGCAGCACGTCTCACATGCAAACTTATGTTAAAATCACGTGTTGGGCGTATAACGCGACAAATAGTTAGTTAATTAGTTATTGGAGAGGGTGGGTTTCCCCATGCACTTAGACCTGTATTGGTCCATTGCGCTTCCCTCTATGATTTCTACCAGTCTCTATATCCTACCGGTACTGGTGCTTACCATCAGTCCCGCCCAGCCAGCGAGACCGGCTCTACTAGCTGAGAGGTATCTATAATGCTTCCCCCATCTACCAGAGGTATTAGAGACTGCTGTTGGGCGGGAAACGTCCGTAATTTGGCTCATTGACCTCCTTTGGAGATATGAGGTTCTTTTACGTGCCGTAAAGCTACGACACGGGACCCACGGCTTAAAGTCCCTCCCGGAGGACTTGTTCCCTGAATTTTTCCGCCCTTAAAAATTCGACGACCTCCGCCGGGTATTTGAACCCGCGTACTACGCGTCATGAGGTGGGAACGTTACCTCTAGACTACGGAGGCCGCTTAACGCGACAAATAACTTCATGCCGAATTGGATATAGCGAATTTATTGCACATTCGCTCTCTTCGGTCCAAATATTCTCCCCAACACCCTGTTCTCAAACACCCTCAGTCTACGTTCCTCCCTTAATGTCAGAGACTAAGTTTCACACCCACACAGAACATCATGTTACAATGTATATAACTTAATTCATATGAACAATGTGCAAGTTGGAACTTGCGTATGGTTTCGAGACCTTAGCTTTGTAACTGGAGACGTAACATTATAACTGCGGAAACACAGGCACTGACGGTGTGGCAGCACTGCTGTTTCGACGTCCAATCTGCCGCTCTTGAGCCTCTTGAGGAACTGGCTGCATAGGAAGTGTTAAGGCTCTGTGGCCAGCGCCGTAGTGCTGCTCGTACTTCCGAAATTTGGCGCCTATTCTAAACACGGTGACTTTACCGTAACGCCTAAATTAGAAAATAATTCTCATTCCAGCAACTGCACTATATTCATCAATCATCGTCTCACAGAGGCTACACGGCTCGATACTGACAGCGTCGTTGAAATAACAAACTAAAAAAAAAGAACACAACCGTTTATTTGCAATTAATCATCCACAATCACCTAATAATTCGACGCCACATAGCCTAGGCAGTTGATAAATATAATAACGATCAATAACGTCCGTTCATGCCGTTATTTCGCTCATCTGCACTCTCCTACGGCGATCAGAGTGGCCGCGCGGTCTAAGGCATGAACCGTCTTCGCCCGCGGGTTCGAATCTCACTCGAGGCAAGGATGTCTGTGTGCGTTTATCATGTGTTTGTGTTGTTCTGTGTGTAGGTAACGGCCTTGCGACGTGCTGATCCCCGCCCAAGGAGTCCTAGAGACTGTGTGTAGGATTAATAGGGCCGTCGCACACCAACTGCGTCAAGACAAGCATCAAGACATGAGACAAAAGACGCAGTCTTATTTCATTCGTTATTCGTCAGGACGAAGCTGACGTCACATCATGACTCAGACCGCTGTGCGGCGGTTTTCATAATCTCATTCATTTCAACTGTGTTCCTTTGTTTGCGTCATGTTGCAGACATCGTGTCTTGACTGTTGCGGCCTACCTAACAAACTGAAAAAGCGGCCAATGTCCATAAAAACTCTACAGCCATAGATAGATAGATAGATAGATAGATAGACAGATAGATAGTAGCCACCGGCTCACGCTGGTTCCTCGCTAGCGGATTTGTCTACCTTGAAAATGGAGGCGATAAGTTCCTCCGAAACGTCGCTTCACACAAAAATCTACATGACACCACATCCCAGAACACAGCATTCATCACAGTCACCGCCGTGACAACCTGAAATCTTATATAGTTTTGCTGTTTTAAAAATTCAGTTCGTACCTCACAGAAAACATAGTGTCTCTATCACAATGATCAACCTGTTAATGCTGCTTAGAGAAACAGAGGTAATCGAAGTGTACTGTATAATCATAATAAATACAAATATACTCTCTGGGCAAAACGATGAGTTCTTTAACGTTCAAGTAGGTGGTACATACAGTAATCGCAGTGATTTCGAGGGTTGAAAGAAAGCTATGAATATTTACAATTAAATACAACAAATAGCGGTTCCGGTCTAGAAAACCGAAATTAACAGCCATGGGGATTCGTTGCGCTGACCACGCGACACCTTCTATCCGCTAAAGTTGGCACTAACTTCGCCGACAAGCGGCGGTAGCTCGGTTGGTATAGTTGATGAATTTCTTATTCCGTTTAATGACAATATGAAATGAGAATAAATGTACGACCGCTTCACATGTTACGGTGTTCATATGTTTCGTAAGTGAGGATACCGAAACTTGGGAATATGTCCAACATTAACAGATGAACCAGTAGGCTATAAAACTCGCCACGATTAGGCTGGGGCCACACGAGCGCACGAAATGCGTCCGTTGTAACGAACGTTGTGACGTCCGTTGTAGAAATAAATAAGAGAGGCGAATGCTACGCTTTATTCTGGCTCCATTGAAGACAAAAAACTATGCAACGTATTCTGCAACAGTGTGGTGTCCTCAGCAACGTCCGTTCGTTGCAACGGACGTACTTCGTGCGCTCCCTGCGGTCGCAAGAAGAAACGGACTGACGCAATGAAATAAAAAATAAAATCCGAAATATGAACTGCGCCTTGTTGAACTGAACAATGGCGGACCTGGGCAACTATGTTTAGCAACATATAAGCTTACTATGCGCGTGGCTTAATGTACGCCTGTGCGGATTTTACTTTACTTCTCGAGTAATGATATGAAAAGTTTTAGTAGCATTTCTAGCGTATGTCTTACATTTGTAATGACAGGTTCAGGTTTGTGTGTTGTGTTTTCTTTGAACGTCATGGCCGCGCCATAGCTCAAGCGGTTAGTAGCTGGCTTCACACCGCGGCGGCCCGGGTTCGATCCCGGGTCTGGTCAAGTGGGATTTGTGGTGCACAAAGTGGCGCTGGGGCGGGTTTTCTCCGAGTACTTCGATTTCCCCTCCCAATCATTATCCCACCAAATTCTCCATCATCATAATCACCCGGGGCAGGTACAATAGGCCAATCAGTGGCCGCCGTGCCAAGTGGAGCCAGTTGGACTCCACCCCCCTCTAAGTGAATTAAAAAAATCTAAAATATATCATGTAAAATTTAAATTAAACTATTTAAAAAATAAAAGTGTCCGTCACAGTGACTAGAAATATTGTGTATTGTGGCGAAATGTTTAGAAAGTTGATTTGTTTTAACTGAGGGGGGGGGGGGGNGAGGGAAGTAGAACGCTGGAATCTACAGCCTCCTAGGGGCGGCATGTTCGGTTTTCGGAGACTGTGTCTCCTGTTCTTGTCTCATCAATATCAACTCGGAGACATAACGACTTCTAAGATTCAGTAAACAGCTTAAGATTATAGTTTCATGTATTTTATTCTAAACATTTTCAGAGGAGGCGGAAAACGGTAGATAGAGTTAATTCACAGTCAACAGCAAACCAAAGAATCAAGTACATGCTTCAGCGATGATATGTGAGCACCGTGGGAAATGTTAGAAATAAATCGGATAAGGACAGAAAAATTAAATGGCCAATTAATCTGGCAATTACATTTGCCAGTAATGATCAGTGAACACCAGGAAGAAGGGCAAAAAGGAAGGGAAAGAAACTGAAAACCAATTGTCAAAATCCATTTAAGAACAATCTCAACAGCAAAGACCAGGTATAGAAAAGCGTCCACACTGCAAACATACAGATCCTAGAACTGTGCGACCTTTTGGTCTGTAACGCCATGGAATTAGGAAACAGCCTGACGTTTTGAGGAACATATAAAAGGTAAAGTTGTCACTGTGCTTAACGAATTAAGCACTACGCCAAGAAGACGTACGGGGGAGTGGATGCATAGACCCACATTTTCTTGACCTCGGTACTATCTGGAGGTGAGTGATCAGCTTCACGCCCCGGCTGCTTTACTCCCGGGGAAAGAGCCCCCGGTATCCATTGTGTGGACCCCAGTGCCCGTCTAGACGACGTAGAGAAGGGGAAATTCTTGACTCTACCGGGCCTCGAACTCCAATCGTCCAGCCCGTAGCCAGTCGCTATACCGGCTAATGGTGAGGTACATACTGCATACATATTCAGTGCCGAAATGTAAGCCAGGCAAGAAACCAGCAAAAGCAGATGGCAAGCTGAGCTTGCGATATGTTCCTCCGAAACTTCGCGCTCTCAACCTATACAACGTTATAATCCCTTCGAGGTCACCGCCATGATAACTTCTAATCCAACGCACGGACATTCCCAATGGCAGGAAACCCTGCAATGAAGCGTATACTCTAGGCTTGCCTTGTTGGCCTACTGAGCACTCGACTCACGCATATGAAATCCCTTCGGAACAGAGAACGAAAATACGCACACGCAAAAGAAAAAAGAGTGAACTTGACGCCGTCCAGTCAATTCACCTTACGCTCTGCTGTGGGGTGCATCTGCTGTTTCTTCTCAGCAGTTTTAACCATCTCTATAGCATAACAGCGTCTCCAAACAGCTAAGGCGTAATCTGCTCCCGACGTTTAGGCCTATATGTCTCGTTTCAGGCAATAAAATTGGCGAACTGTATTTGCTTTGGTCATTCTGGGGTAGTTCTGGATTATTACTATTATTGGATTTTTTTTCAATTGACCTAATCGTTCCAGCCGCACTATGGCCCTGGGGTCGACTCAGCCTCTAACAGAAATGAGTACCAGGAATTAATTAAATAATTTTCCTGGTGAGTAAAACACGGCCGGCGCGTAAGGCTGACAACCTTACCACCATCTTTGAGCCGATTGTCTAGATAATGTGGGAGCCTCAACGTCTCACAGTCCTATGGGCCTTCACGGTCTGTTACAGGGATAGCTTTACTTTACTTTTACTTTTTTACTTATATTATTATTATTTACACTGTGTTATGTATATAATTTGTGTTGCGGCTGTTGTTTCAGCACATAAATAATAAAGAATTTAACTGAATTATTATTATTATGGCTCTACAGCCCTTTGTTGGGCCTTGGCCGCTTCTTCAGTTCCTTGATCCCATACACAGTCGATAGAACTCCTTGGACGGGGTATCCGCCATTAGCAAGGCCGCTACCTACTCACAGGACAACACAAATATAGAATAAACGCACACAGACATCCATGCCTTGACTGGGAATCGAACCCACGATCCCAGTGTTCAAACCTTAGACCGCCGCCGCAACTGGAAGCTATATAATCTCCAATTATAACATTGCGCCTAAGGGAAATAGCGATTGGCATTCCGAACTTAACTTGAGAAACTCTCTCAAAGAACTTCACTGTTCGTTATGAGCGGGAACTGCCTGAAGCAGGCGGCTTGCAGATATGAGCTGGAGTCTTCATGGGATCCAATAACGGGTCGAGAGCGTTCAAACTCACTTCGATCCAACGCTTCTCTATATAGGTCCCTGGGGGCGGTGGCGGGGGCGACGACAAATAACGAGGGTTGCAGAGGTGGTATTGTGAGTTAGAGGGTGGGTCACGTTATCTCGCTTAACCAGGCAAGGTCAGACCAGGACGAAACACAGATGTCAGTACAGTCATCTACAACCCACAGTTTCCTCTTAGACAATTTTCGTACGTAGACACCGTCGGTGGCCGGTCACGGTAGCCGAGCGGTCTAAGGCACGCGCTGTATTCGCTTGCTCGGAAGCCGGGATCCTGGGTTCGGATCTGTTTCCTGTGAGGTACGAACTGAATTCTTATATATTATTCTTATACACTGCCGGTCACGGTAGCCGAGCGGTTTAAGGCACGCACTGTCTTCGCTCGCTCGGAAGCCGGGATCGTGGGTTCGGATCTGTTTCCTGTGAGGTACGAACTGAATTCTTATATATTATTCTTATACACCGCCGGTCACGGTAGCCGAGCGGTCTAAGGCACGCACTGTCTTCGCTCGCTTGGAAACCGGGATCGTGGGTTCGAATCACACTCAGGGCATGGATGTTTAGTTTGTGTGTGTGTACAGATAGAGGCTTTGCGACGAGCTCATCACCCGCCCAAGGAGTCCTACCGAATGTGTAAGATCTAGAAAAACCGAAGTGAACGGAGAAGTTCATAGAGGTAGGCCTAGGTCCACTGGGGCTGTAGTGAAAAGGAAGAAAAACCCGTGCGTTCTCTGTATCAACACGGACAATTTAGACTTAACTAATGCTTTACACTGAACGTTGTTGCACGTAACTCATTAATGTGATATCCTACCTTCAAGACCGCCTCTGTGGTCTAGTGTTCAGAGTTCCTGGCTACAGATCCAGAGGTCCGGGTTCGATTATCGTCGCTACCGGACTTTCTGAGAAGTAGTGGGTCTGAAACGGAGTCCACTCAGCCTCGTGAGGATAATTGAGGAGCTATTTGAAGGAAATAGCGGCTCCGGTCTAGAAAACCGAGATTAACGGCCACGAGGA